>NC_081407.1:143827118-144128055 GCF_030272615.1 Cryptomeria japonica | reverse complement strand
CCGGGACTGGAGATGAGGGTGGGACATGTGGCATGGGATACCATGACATGGACAGGATTAGCACTACCAACAGTGTTGGCAGGAGTTATCAGTGGGTTCCTTTGTCCGGATAGGGCGACACGAGGGGTGGCTGCAGAGGACACAGGGGCCAAGAGAGATGATCTTGGGGTGGGTCCTTCTAGGGCTCAGACTCCGTTGATGCCAGCTGGCTCCGAGGGAGGGAGTTCATTGTAGCCGTAGAGGGCTCCCTATGTATCAATTTTGTACCATTTTGTATGATGATGTAGACACCTTCGGGTGATTGTAGCCATATAATTTTGACATCATTGTATCATGACACTTTATATATATATATGAGATGATTCATCTTTGCGGCAGCTATATGCATGTGTACCTATGTGATGAGAAGTTTCATGATGTATGCTTATGATATGGATGCAAATATGTATATGATGCAATGCAATATTTTTGTTCTTTTATGTTTTATATGTGTATGCATGATGCAAATGTGAATGTATGTAATGCAGATGAATATGATAATGCAAATGTAAATTGTGCTAACATGCGTTGTGTGCAGGATGTGATGCAATTGTGATATCTATATGTATGTATAAAATGCTTATATGTGGTAATGCAGGTGCAACTACATGAAATGCAAATGTTTTTGGTGTGTCATTATACTCAGTCATGTGATAGCGGGCTACGCGAACTCAAGAAGGATTATGGAAGTTAATCAAGAAAGGGGGATGGAAGATAGAAGATATGAAAGTGAAAGAGCTTCTTGTGCGTTATCATCATTGAGCTTTATTATGGCAAGTAGGTTATGACAATCAAGGCATATGTTCGACCTAGAAAGTCATTGTACCTGTTTGCATGGAGATAAGACAGTCACAAACAAGGAATGCCCCAGTTCACACTAGACTCATAGTGTCCTCATATCCTTGGACAAGTCATAGCATTACTAAGAGACAATCCACAGATAGCAAAAGAAAATAGGTGACAATACCCCATCCTCGCCTTTCTAGTCAAAGACATCCTAGAGATAGAATCTCTAGTCAGAGACATCCCGGAAAAGCTAAAAGACATGTCACCAAAAGATAAAATCAAAAGAAAACCAAGACTCGACACCAACATCCACTGTAGCCCTCAAGTTTAGTGTCTCTTGTCAATTGTATAAGTCTTATTTGATTGTGGTCACAATGTTTACTTTCACAGAAAGGATAGATAGCACTGAACCATAATGTTGTCTGAGTCTATTGAAAGATTTGATTTGTTGAAGCCCATTATTGCTGCTGTGTCTCATCTGAAACTGATTGAATCCATGAAATTGATACTTTATTATGGAGAAGATGAAACTTTATTGCGGATTGGTGATGCAGATGTTGCTTTATTGCAGATTGTGCGTGGATAGACTGAAGGAAGCTGGAAGAAACTATACTACTTGAAACATGTGATGTTCTCAGTTCCACACCCATCACTAGACGTAGGATTTGCCTTAGCCATAGATAGGATCTGATTTATTATGGATGGAAAGGGAGGTGAAAAGGGAGATTTATTATGAATGGCTAACCAATCTTGGGTAGATCAATAACAAGCCATGATGGGAATGGGTAAGTTTATTATGAACGAATAGGTTGTGAGTGTGTGCAAAGTGAAAGGATGAAAGTGAATCCTGAAGGAGGGAGGAGCAATGTCTCTACGCATGGCGTTGGTGACCCAGTTTTCACCATGGTACTTGCCCAGGGCGCCACCGAAGTGGTTTTCACCATTGGACGAAATTATTTCTCTTTACTTTTTTTGATTTTTCAATGTTTTTTGTGTCACAAGGCGCCTGTTTGCCAAGTTTTCACCAAGTAACGATTTTTTTTGTTTTATAATTTTTTTTGTATTTTTGAAATTTTTGATTTTTTTGTATTTTTTGAATTAGGATACTCTAAAGAGCTATGTGTAAAACCTGTGAAGGTGCATGTTGTTGATAGGATCCTCCAAAGGTTCACCTTCTGTAGTTGAGAGCTAATATGCCCCAGATCCATATGCTATTGTAATGATGTAAGGACCAAGCCAATTTGGTTCAAACTTGCCCTTCTTCTCTCTGTCTTGTTGATTTTTGGGGTTTTCTCTGAGAACCAAATCACCTACCTCAAATGTGCGAGGCTTGACTTTGTGATTGTAACTACATTTTTCCTTGACTGAATGATGTGTAGCTTGAGTGTCTGTCTTCCTTGATAAAGGAACTGAGATAGAATTACTAGTGTGTGGACTACGTAGGCCCATATGCGTGTCACCTGAAGAAGTTTGGGCATCACTAATAGAAAAGTCCTTCGAGGAAGCTCCATTAAAGGTCCATGATGTATCACTAGAAGGGAATGGATGTGTGGAACAAGTAGATGAGTTATGAAGGCTTATGATTGTGAAAAGAAGTGAAAGTAGGATAGCATGATGGAGACTTAGGATCAACAAGTGTGCTTTTTGGCTTGAAATTTTAGAACTTTTGCCCCCAGTTATTTTGATATTAGGGGAGATCAACTCTTGTTCTTTTTCTTTTATAGGAGTTTTATCCTTGACTTTGATTTTTTCAGAGTCCAATAGCTTTTGATTTTGATTTGGAATAAAGGACTTTTCTTTATTTTTGACTTGTAGATTTTTCTTTTCAAAGCTTGATTTTTGATCCCCAATGAGTAAGGGCTTTTGTAATTCTTGTTGATCCAAGTCTAGAAGTGGAGTGGAAATGGAATGAGTGGATGAAATGGTAAAGCTATGTGATTTCTCAAGAGGGCTGGCAATACGCTCAATAGATTCTTCTCTGGAACCACTCGTAGGACTATTGATATCAAGAGATGCTTGCACCACTAGAGGATATTTGCATTTATACTAAGTAGCCACAACACTAGGTGGTTCACACCCAATTCCTTGGCATTGCAATTTTTTTGTAGGTTGTTCTTGTCGACTGAATACCTTAGAAGATAGTGGGAGTTGATCAACATGAAAGATATACTCACCACATCCCATGTCTTTAAACTTGAAATTTTCTTTGATCTCTGCTTGTTTTGATGTAGAAACTTTCAATGATTCTGGATCCACATATGCTGAAGATGGAACAGCTTCTCGATTAGCTGGAATTGTTATTTCTGATCTAGGTCACAGATTGTTGCAATATATGAATGGATTTGGGTCAGCTTTGATGATCACTTCAACTCCATTGTGAGGAAATGTAATGCATCGATGATATGTAGATGGGACTGTGCTCATTTCATGAATCCAAGGACATCCTAGCAATATGTTGTATGTGAGATCAAGATCAAGTACTTGACAAACCACATCCTTTGTAACTGGCCCAACTCTGAGAGGTAAGGTGACTTTGCCTTTGGATTAACGCTCTTCATCATCATATGCCTTGATGGTAATTTTGTTTGTAGAATTCACAACTTTATCGGAATATCCCAATTGTTTAATAGTGCTCAATGTACAAATGTTTAGACCTGCTCCTCCATCTATGAGGACTCATTTGATTCGATGTTTGTGTATGAAGGCTTCAATGTGTAAAGGTGCATTATGTGGCTAGCTCACGGAGGCGTTGTCAGCTTCTGTGAATGTAAGGGAATGTGGAACGGAAAGGTATCCCACCATGGCTTGAAACTGGTCCACGTTCAAATCAGTAGGAACGACAGTTTCTCTCAAGATTTTGTCAAGAATGGATTTATGTGCAGGGGATATGCGTAGGAGCTCAAGAATGGAGATGAGTGCGGGTGTCTTCCCTAATTGTTCTACAAGGTCATACTCAGATTTGGTTGATGAGGAAGCGGTGTTCTTGGCTGGAGCACCTTGCAAAGTGATTTTACCTCGATGGGTTGTAACATGACATTCAGAGGTAGGTTCAGAAGAAGATCCAACACCTTTTAAGACAATCTTGGGTCTCTGGATAGAATTCTCAGGGTTTTTGTCCTTGATGATAATGGTAGAGACATAATTGTCCATCGAGATGTGATTGATAGTTGAATCATAGTTGTAAGATGCTCTGGTATAGTTGGTTTGATCCTCTGTGGCTTTAGCTTTCCCCTTGTCATGCTTTGGGAATGGTTCCTTAAACATCTCATGTTCTTGATTGGAGGAATGTCCCTCAATCTCAATGTCACCTCTATCAATGAGATCTTGTATGATGTTCTTCAGTCGATGATAATTTCCTGTCTTATGACCCTTGCTCTTATGAAATTCACAATACTCATCATCGTTCCACCAATTTGCTTCATATGGAGGAAAATCTGGAACTGTAATTACCTTGTTTGCCACTATCTTCTTGAAGACTAACTCAAGTGGTTCTCCCAATGGGGTGAACTTCCTTCGTGATCTGGAAGTTGTTTGAGTATTCACTTGATTTTTTGTAGAACTTGATCCTGAAAAGATGAATTTGGGTCGCACTGTGTTGGCATCAACAACACCATCATTGACTATGTTCTTGTTTTTATTCCAAAATCTTGGCTTGTCTTTTCCTTTAAAGTCATCTTTGTTTTCCTTGAATATCTTGATGACTCCTTGTTTGATTAGGACCTTCTCTATTGCTAAGCCTTTTTCAATGACGTCCTTGAAGGTGGACAAACAAGCTTTCCTTAGGTCATAGCCAATGTCTTTGTTAACATTCTGGGTGAACATTTCTACCATTTGTTTTTGTGGAATTTCACAAGAGCATCTGCTAGCTAGATTCCTCCATCTTTGTAAAAATGATGCAAAAGACTCTCCCTCTTTTTGCTTGGTGTTGCACAAAGTAGTGATTGATATGTCTGTCTCTATGTTGTAGGAGAAATGTTGAATAAATGCCTCTGCTAAGTCACCCCATGACTTAATACCAAGTGGAAGTTGGGAGAACCATTCCATAGCTTGATCACTTAGGCTTTGTGGGAATAATCTCATCAAATATGTCTCTTCTGTTGCTACCTCAATGCAAGCTGTGAAAAATTGTCTTATGTGTGCCTTAGGATCCCCTTTTCGTCTTTACTTATCAAATTTAGGCGTCACAAAGTGTGTAGGAAAAGGAGGCATTGGAATGCTCTTGTCAAATGGATAAGGACATATGTCTCTCATTGTGTATGTTGGCTTCGGTGTATTTATGTCCTCCATTTTCTTTTGTAAGTCCCTGATTTGTTGCTCCAAATTGTTCTTAGGTGGAGACCGACTTCTTGGACCATACCCCATGCTTGAGGCACCAATTGGAGGAGGAGCATGTTGCATATATGGATGATATTGATCATACACATGTTCATATGGAGGAGGTCTATAGTGATGCTGCATATATGGACCACCTGGTATAGATTCATGTTGAGGAACAAAATATCTATTTTGTGCATGTATACCATACTCTCCAGGCATGTCATGTTCTAATGTGTTGCCCCCGAATTTGACACGGGGTTTCCTTGTGTCCAAATTTTGAGCATGCCTTTGAATATCCAATTGCTTTGGTGGTTGATCCTTAGCATTGGTATGTGATTGAGCATATCTTTCTGAATAACACTTCCATAATGGTCTGTGAAGGTGAGTATCATATGTTTGACCATGTGTATGTGGGACCTCTGGTTTTTGAAACAAAGATGATGGTGATTCAGGCACAAGATGTGGTCTTCTATTGCCTCCACTATTAGGTCTCCTTTAATCCATGTTGGAGTGAGTTTGTTGCAAAGGTCTATTTTCCATTATTTGAGACATGTCAAAATCATGAGGTATCTTGGCTCCACTTTGTGCCATCATTTGTAAGAAGTATTGTCTATCCCTCCTCATTATTTCCTCAATCAATCGATTGAAGCGAGGATCCATTATGGATTCTTCCACATCTGCTAAATGTACGGAAAAGTTGTCCATATTGTCATTGTGCGTAGCATTGTTGTTTGTAGTGTCCATGTTCTCAACACTTGGAATGTTTCAATAGGCATCCATGTCAGGTAATGTGGTATGATCAGAATTGAAAAAGATATCATTCTCATACTCTTAAGAACTCATGTTTGCGGACTCTTGAGCCTCTTTAGTTTCTCTCCTAGATTTTTGAAGACGGGTGTCAACCATGAACTAGGTATTGATCGAGATGTGTGAGACTAGATGAAAATGGAAAGAGTATGGAAGACTAAGAGTTGGATGGAATGTAAATGAATCTGGGGTGTATTTGCAATGTCCAAAGTGTAAGACCAAGTATGTATGTAGTAGAGTAGGTGTGACTTCCAAAGAGAGGATAGTTTCTCTTGCTGAGGTAAGTTGACCTTGACTCTAAGTAAGACCAAATGAGACCCAAAGGTAAGAAACCTTGATGAGGGACCACTTAGCAAAGTGTTGTTGTATGTAGTGTGTTGACAAAGTATGACGAGGACAAGCAAGTGACCTTTTGACTCAAGTATAGACAAATGTGAATGTAATGTGAGATGTGAAGCAATGATGGACTTTGTGTGACCCAAAGACAGGTTGAATGCTAAATGAAAACCTGGAGAAACAACCTAGGAAGCTCAAGAATTCTGAAACTGATTGCTCTTGTTTGTTGGACTGTAAAATTTTTCCAATTTGTGAAGTTGTTGGTGGTGACCAAATTTGAATGTTTGACTGTTTTTCGTGACAAGAGGACACAATGTTGATGAGGACTCAATGTTTGCAAGTGTTTAGACTCAAAATGACTCTAAAAAAAGTGTGTTGTTTGATGTAAAAATGTTTTGCATACACTTGAAGACACAAAAGACACAATGTTTTGTTGTTTGGTCTTGAATGTTTTGAATGTTTAAAATAAGTCAAGCACAATTCTTATGGCTGGCCAAGACAATAGTTGTTGATCCCACATGAGGTTTTACCCTCGAGGCTACGCTATTCAGAGTGGATACTTAGATGCTTGACCTCACTGGCTCCACCCTTGTTACTCACTTCTCGGGTCAGCCAAGCATCAGTCCCCACGAAAACTCCCCGTGGCGAACTTTGTATCTCTACTAAGAACCGTATGTGTGTGGGCCGCTACCAGAGGTCCGACCTCCTGCCTCAACAACTAGAAGGATTTTGGCTTCTAAAACAAAAAGGTGCTAGTAAGGGCATCCACTTGTGTGGCCATACATTCGGCACTTTCAGCTCTGTAAATATAGAAGGCTCCCAGCCGGTAGGGGTTACACCCTACAAATGATCAAATAAAATTGATCAAACGGGTTTATGGGGAGACATAGTGTCGGTATGAACTAATCAGCACACGTTATCCATAGTTTTCACCATGAATACAGTTGTTTATAGTGGTTCGGAAGAGGTGGGTTTTCCTCGCTACCACTTGGGTTGTTCTCTTCTCACTATTAGTCCTAATGACCACACAGGAAGACAGGCCCTCTAAAGATTAAACAAAAAAGAGCCTATTGCTCAAGACACAAAAGACAATGATTTAATTTTAGTGCACCAATTGAAGTGTTTGCTAGTCTATGAAAACAAGGCACACAATAAAAATCCAAAAACCCTTGCCAAGGACCTGCAACAAAGATTTACTAGTAGTTTGGATTGTTTCAAATGATCACCCCTTCCTGCAAGCACACAAGTTAGGTAAATTTTAGATCCAAAAGACTTTGTGAAATAGGGGCCTTCAACAATGTGTTTTGTTGACCAATTCAAAGATCTGATTCATCATAAAAAAAGACCACCTATAAAATTTCAAGAGATTTCCATAAATGTAAGAAAATCCAAAAAATTTGCTAATTGTCTCCAAAAATTAATTTTTTATGAAAAATCATAAAAAATTCATATAAAATGCAAAATCGATCCAAAAAATCTGAAATTTTAACTGGAGAGTCCTGGTGGTCATCCAAACCTGCACAAAAAAATTTTTGCAACAAATCCAAGTAGTTTGTGAGATATGAGTAAAATAATGCAAAACCCTAATTTTCAAAGATCTGATTTTTGAGGAATGATTTTGCATCAAATTTAAAATCACAAAGAACAGATCCTATGTATAATTCTGAGAGATTTCCAAAAATGTAAGAAAATCCAAAAAATTCGCTAATTTGCTCTCAAAATTAATTTTTTATGAAAAATCATAAAAAATTCATATAAATTGACAAAATGATCCAAAAAATCTGAAATTTTTACTGAATAACAATAATAACGATATTGAAAGGCTAAATAGATTAAACCACAAAACCCTAGCCTAACAACAACAAAGATCCACCATAACATATGAAGATTACCTAAGACAATGCAAATCAAATGAAATCACAAAGATTATACCATCACATGTCCAATAGGGTTTGGATCTCCATTCTTCCTATCTCCATTGATCTTGCTTGATATATTTGCTCTCAGATTTTATGTGCACAAGAGCTCAACAAAGAACGGAAATGTGGTTGCAAGTAGGATCGCATATGCCAAGTAGTCAATTGATCAAGTAGTTAGAATGATTGATTAGGATGATTGATTAGAATGATTGATTAGGATAATTGATTAGGGTTGATAATGAAGGAAGCATCCTCTTATATAGAAGACACTATATGAAATGGAAGGATAAGATTGAGAGGTGTAAAAGGAGGTCGGCTATGATTAGAGGGTAGGTAAAAGAAATAATAAAATAATGAAAGGGGTAGGTAGTGTATGAATTAAGAGATGAATGACATGTGTCATGGGTAGAAAAGGCTAATGAATTAATTAAATAAATAAAGATTTATTTAATTAATAGAAGAAGTGGGATAATTAAATAAATAAGATATTTATTTAATTTAGGAAAAGGATAATTTAAATAAATAAATATATTTATTTAAATGAGAAATAAGGCTAGAAGAGGATAAATGAATTAATTAAATAAATAAAGATTTATTTAATTAATAGAAGAATTAAGCTAAAGTAATTAAATAAATAAAATATTTATTTAATTAGACATGACAATTTTAGGTGTCTACAATAAGATTTCAGTTCTTTCCTTAGCAATCCAGCCTTTAGAGGCAATCAATCAAAGCATTTGGTGACTCTACAAGAAGCACATCTACTGGTAGAGAAATCTAGTGCTCTAATCAAACGAAGACTTGGTGTGCTCTTTAGTATCTCTCCTTTAGAGGCGGTCACATTTAGTACCTGGGATCAAATCTAGGCTCTTGCTTAGGACCAACAACCATTTCACATCAGGTAGCCAAACATGAGCACCTTCTAGAGGTATTCTTCTTTAATAGTATGAACTTTCAGATTCTAGAAGTAGAGGGAGTAGCAAAAAATTATGGCTATCCCTAAAATGCATACTTTTGTCACCTTTAATGGTGGTAGCCCCTTAGCTATAACCCAAAAGAGCAACATCCCAGTTGCAACCTTTAAGGTTGTACCATTTTTTAATGGGGAGACCTTTGTCACCCTATCTGAGCACATTCAAGATGTAGCAGGTATCTTCTCTGTCTTTGACATCACAAAGGATAATCTAGAAGTGAGGCTTCTTGCCTCTTCTTTCAAGGGTTAAGCCCTACAATAGTTTAGGGGTTTGCCCTCTAGTTCAATCCATAGCCGGGATGAATTAGGGGAAAGATTATGCAAGAGTTTTGAGGAAAAGAGTGATCCAATGTCATTGATTGAACATCTAACAACCATCAAGAGAGCCCCTTATGAATTTATGGCATACTTCAACTATAGGTTCCTAAAGACTTGGGATAGGATCCCTGCTTTGGTCAAGCCATCTGCCAATTGTGCCTTCTTATACTTCCTTAGGGCTTTAAATTGCGACATAGATGCGATGATATAGTTATTGGGAGGGGATAACCTTCTAGAAGCCTATGACATTGCCATCAAGGTAGAAAGGTGCTTAATACAGTCTGGAAAGGTAGCCCCAAGGCTTTCAATACCCTTGTTTCTAGAGGTTCCTGCTCAAAAACCTAATTTGGCACCTATACCAGTGATATCTATAGGCCAATTGCTCACACCTACTGCTCCTCCCTCATCTACAGAGATTCAAAAATCCCAAGGCAACAGGCCTTATCAACAACAAAGTGAAGTCTATCCGCAACAGAGATCCAGTTTTGGAGGGCAAGACCATTGTATAGGTCCTAGGCCTTTGGATAGCCTAAATCCTGCAATTGCAATCACCTTAGGAGTATTTGTTCATGTGTAGTCCAATCATGTTAATCTGGTCACTTGCAGAAATGAGGATGCATCTCGAGCCTTAGTGGCATAGAGATTTTGTTTTTACAAACAAGCAGCAGGCAAAGGATAGCAGTGAGGAGGAGTTTGTTTTCTCATTTCAAGATGAGATCCCTTCCTTCTTTGAGGAGAAGGATGTGCCTAGATCTGAATAGTATCATGAGACCGAGCTAGGGGTTGAGGAGTCAGAGGATGACTCTTTTTTGGATGATCTAGAGGGCTTTTGCTCAAGTTTTGACACCGAGCTAACAACTTCTAGTTAGTTGAATCAAGAGGAGCAAGAGGAAGATCTTACATTGCCAGCAAAGGCAATAAATTTTGAAGAGAAGAGCCATATCTTAGAGATGTCATTTTTGATGCCAAATTAGTAGAGAAAAGGACAGGTCAGCAGTGATGTCTTGAGTCTATCTCCATCAAGGGGATGCCCTATCAGACATTTGGCTGAGACCTGCACTTCACCCCTTGTCATGCTTACTCATGAGCATGAAGTTGAGAACCATGACGAGGAGCAAGTTCTTTTCACACATCCACCTCAGAAGGATAAAATTTAGACATGGGTGAGTTTCTTTGCTCTCAGGTTTTGGGAGGCATTCCAATAGTCTGTTGGATTCTTTTCAATTTTCTTTTCCTGGCTGTTTTTTCACAAGCATGAAGAGTATCAGACATTGGTCAGGAAAGGTAGCTAGTTTGACAAGCCAGTAAATGGCTTTGTTTATCCCTCTCATTTTGAGGTAGTGTACATATTTAGTTTAGGTTCTTCCTATTTTTTTTAGCTTTCCAAGAAGTGCACATGCACACTCTATTTTTTCAGTATGGCAGATATTTTATAATCTGTTGTAGGGTAAAAGTATGTAATTTTGTTTCAGGCCTTGACTCTGTGTCCAATGGACTTCATATGGCTACTAATAAATATGCCAAGTAGGCTTGTCACCCCCTTTGAGTCACCAGAAATGAAGGAAATTTTTGTGCCAACCTTAGCAGAGTTCAGATTCAGGATTTTAGTGTGGCTAACATTTCTTGTTATTCAATACTAGTAACATTACGTGTTATCGATCTCAGCAGAGTTAGCTTCTTCTTCTTAGTTTTGTAGAGTCACATGACCTTCGTGCCTCATATGTTATATCAACAGATCATGTCAATAACATGTGTTATTGACTGGGTCATGTTATTGAACGCCTCAGTTTGCAACGTGTTATTTGGCACCGAGGCGAGCCCCAATCGGCATCAAAGAAAAACATGGAGACAAAAGGTCTTGTGGGATAAGGTTGTGTGGGGTAAGAGAAACAAGCAAAGACAAAATGCTCTTATCCCGCAAGGTAAATCAAAGACTCAAAGAGGGCCATGGGATAAGGAAACTCAAAGGTGAATGGGGCTTTCTCCTTATCCCACAAGGTTGGAACAACATATAGATGAGGTCGTGGGATAAGAGGACAAAGGATACAAGGGAATAGATGACTTCCTTATCCCGCATGACCTACAAGATAAGAAAAAAAGAAGAAACAAAGAGAACGCTTATCCCACGAGGTGAAGTCACATGAAGGAAGATGTCGTGGGATAAGAAAACATGAGAAAACAAAGAAAAGGCTTATCCCGTGAGGTAAATAGAGACAACAAAGGGACCCGCGGGATAAGAAGACAAAGGAAATGGAAAGGGGATAGTTGTTCCCCCTTATCCTACGTGGTATACATGGTTGTTTAGCGATCAAACACAGTGAAGAAAGCGTGGACCCAGGGTGCCACGTCAGCCGATTGTGGCTATTGGATCTTCATAAGGGCCCAATCTGACAACCATGTTTTAATCTCTTATTGGCCCTGGTGGGTGCACACAGGTAGAGATCCCACGCGTCCATCTTCTCATGAATATCTCAGATCAATGATGGATATTTGAATTTGTGGCAAGCGTTAATTTTTGAATGCTTTGTATAGGGTGGTTGTCGACCTGATGGTTGAGGTCATTCTTTACTCAGTCGACGACCGATTTTGGTCCTGATCTCATGCCAGCCATCGGATCTTTCCACCATTACGGTTAGGAATCGGGAAGGACAACTTAGAGGGGGGTGAATCAGTTTTCATAAATTATAACTCAAAATAAATTATTCCAACTTAAAACTTAGTGCTGGTAAAACAAACTTTAATGTCGGTAAAATAAATTAACAGTTATAGCAATGTTGGTATAACTTAATGCATGGAACAAAAAGATAAACAACATCCACAACACATGACACAAATTTTTTGATGTGGAAACCCTATAAGGAGAAAAATCATGGTGGGAAACCTTACCCACAATCAGATGATACTATTGTAGATAGTAAGTGTATACAAATGGGGTCTACACATGCAGAAAGGCCAACAACCTAGAGCTCACTGCTCAATCAAAAAATAGGAGTCACACTGACTACAATTGGATGGTTAAATCCAATAACAATGTACTACTTCAATATAGCATATGCAATGCTGGATTCAGTACCGGTTTAAGTTCGGACCATGAGTTCCAAACACCTTCATAACCTTTCTTCAACCTTTAGATAATGTCTGCATGATTTGCACAAGGATCTGCTTATTTTTGCTCTTCAATATTCACACACACTCATAATATCTGATCTTCAATAAGATCTTACAACCATTTATACAAAACCTAAGACCAAATGTTAAGGTCGACTCACTAAAGATATTACATTTAAATCAATTACAAATAAGTCTTGATGTGATACAATATGTCGCCTCAATACATTTACACATTATCCAATCAATAAACCATTTCCAAAACGTGTCATGCTGATCTGAAATAGATATCAAGTACCGGTCCATAACCTAGACCTATCTATCGGTAAAGGCAAATATGTGAACTTGATTAGACCAATAAGAAAAACACCAAATCCAAACATCCAATCCATGTCTTTGACATAACCAAATGATCTCTAGATGATAACAAGTCATCATCACTACCGGTGAACCATATAACCTCTCGGTGAACATATACCGGTGACTGTGCATAAGCCACTAACCATGTTGGGACCACAATGTGGACCTCCAGAAGGATAAGTGTTGACATCAATGACAAAACCAATGCAACACATGATGAAGTCATCCATAATAACATCAATCTCCCACTTTGGCATTGATGGCAGCACTAGATGGAAAAACATCTAATTGCCAAAAATAGAATGCCAAAAACCAACAAATCAACAATCTCCCAAAATAGATCAATACCAGAAATCAAAACCAAAATACATCTCTCCAAGTAGAATGTTCATCTCTCCCCAAAGTATAAAGTTTTTCCATAGATATCTCTCCCCCTTTGACATCAAATTCCAAAGTAGTTAAGAATCAAAACATAACATACAACTAACTACAACACTTGAGCAGTAGCTCTCCTTCATCAAAGCCAGAAAAAGATTTTTCTGTTAGTCCCTGTCGGTTTGATGCCAATCTTCATCATTCAAGTCTCTACTAGTGGAGAAATTACCCCAAGTTGCTCTCTGAGATATTCAAATGTTTCCTTAGGAAAAGGCTTTGTAAAAATATCTACAATTTGCTCTTTAGTATTCACATAAACCAATCTCACTTCATTTGCTTCAACATTCTCTTTCAGAAAATTGTACTTAATAGAAACATGTTTTGTCTTAGAGTGAAATACCAGATTCTTTGATATATCAATTGTTGTTGAATTATCACAATAAATAATTATCAGTTCTTTGCATTTTACCTTTATATCCTTCAACATTTGCTTGATCCATAATACCCGAGTGCAATTAGTTGTTGTTGCAACATATTCTAATTCTATTGTAGATAATGATGTACAATTTTGCTTCTTGATTATCCATGAAATTAATCTTCTACCAAGAAATAATGCACCGCTAGTGGTACTCTTTTTGTCATCTACATCTCCTACCCAATTTGCATCTGTATATTTACATAACTCAAAATTTTCATCCTGAGGATACCATAAACCAAGATTTGTTGTGCCTTGTAGGTACGGAAAAAATCCTTTTAACTGTTGTTTCATGATTTTCTTTAGGATTTCTTTGAAATCTAGAAACAATACATACTGCATTCATTATATCAGTTCTAGTTTGTGTCAAATACAGTAATCCTCCAATCATAGATTTGTACCTTGTCAGATTAATGGCAGCTGAATCATCTTTTAATGTCAATTTATATGTTGTAGTCATAGGAGTACTTACCAGTTTGGAGTTTTTCATACCAAATTTCTTCAAAAGTTCCTTCAAGTATTTTGTTTGACATGTGAATATACCTTTATCTGCTTGTGAAATCTGCAAACCTAGAAATTTTTTTATCTCTCCAATCATAGATATTTCAAATTCTTCCTGCATCTTGTTAGCAAAGTCTTTACATAATCCTTCTTCACCTCCAAAAATGATATCATCCACAAATACTGTTGGCATTCTACACTCTTATGAGAATAGTTGGTGTTGTCATTGATGGCAACCATCTGGCAACCTTCTAGCATTCATCTGGTAAGCCACCAGTAGGAACTGGCACTGGCATAGATACACCGGCAGCGGCAACAATGTATACCAACACCCCAGCCGACAAGGAATAAAATTTTGTTTATTGTATTTAATTGTAATTATCTTTTGTAATGCTAACATGGCATATTTTAAAAGACTCATATATATGTATGAGATCTTATAGGTCATTTTGTATTAAGGTACTATGTATGGAGAGAATATATGGATGATATTTTGTATCAGGAGATATAGTTGATAGCGAAGGTTTTGGTTATAGAATGAGCTTAAACTGGTACTGAACTTGGCATAGTTGATGTTGATTTGAAGCAGGACATTGTATTGGATTTCATAATCCACTTTTGTAGTCAATGTGACTCTTATTGAGTAGTGAGCTCTAGGCAGTTGGCCTTCCTGCATGTGTAGGCCCCTCATTGTAAGTAATATTTATTCATTGGCCAGTGAGTGAATATTGTGGGTCACAAATCCCACAGAGGTTTTTCCCACACCGGGTTTCCTTGTTAAACATCTTGTGTTATGGTGTGTTTTCTATGTTGTCTTTATTGTTCATATTTACTACATTAATTCTTATTTACATGTACACTGTTTTGGAATGCAAATTTCTTAATAAGGTTAAATATTCTGCTAACCGGTTAGATACTGATTCACCCCCCCCCCTCTCTCAGTATCTTTGGGACTATCATTAATCCTAACAATTGGTATCAGAGCCTAGTCCTCTATTTTCAAAATCCTAACAACTTGAGGAAGATTCTGACACCGGTACAGATGGAGAACTTAAGAAAAAAATTGGAAGGATCTCTTGTAGACTATGATGCAGAGAAGTTGAAGAATATCAAACTTGAAGATGATCTGAGGACTGCACAGAAATTCATTCAAGGACTTCAGGAGAATCTTACTATAGCTCGAAATAAAATAAAAGAACTTCATGAGAAGATGCAGAATGATAATGATGAAAAGGAAACTCTTAATGAACTTGTGAACAAGTTGAGACAAGAAAACAATAATATGAAGAATGAAATGCAAGATATGACTATGAGGTTTTGTAAAGACATTGAAGACAAGAAGAAGATTCAAGATGAATTGACTAGGAGACTCAATAATGTTGGAAATGAAAATCTAAGACTCAGTCATGAAAATGATATGTTGAAGACGGATCTGATTCACATGCAACATGATAAAACTGAGATTATGAGAAAAAAGAGAATTCTGGAAAATGAGTTGGCTACTACAAATCAACACAAAGAGAAATTCAAGAAAAGTTAAGAGGAACTTGATGATATGCTGAAAATTCAGAAACCTAATGGGGATACAAATGGACTTGGATTTGAAGTTGGAGAAAGTTTTGGTACTGCAAACAATCATGATCACAGTAAACCAGTAAGACAACCTAATGCTTACAAATTTAATGGGAAATGCTTTAACTGTAATAAGTATGGTCATAGAGAAAATTAGTGTAGATCTAGAAACAATCAGAACATTAATGCACCAACCGGACAATGTTCCAAATGCAACAAAATTGATCGTAATTCAGAAAACTACATAATGAATGTGAAATGTTATGTTTGTGGAAGATTTGGGCATTTATCTAGTCAATGCAGAACACAAACTAGCATAGGATATGGAAAAGCTATTCAGAAGAATAATGTAACTTGTTATGCTTGTAACAAAATTGGACATATTGCAAAATTTTGTAGAAGCAAGACTTCACGGACAAATAATAAAGGATCTAGTTTGAAAGGAAAATAAAAGGTAGATGAGGTAAAGCAAGAATTTTCAAAACAATGGATTAGGAAGACAAATCAGAATGTTGATGAGACTATTTCTTCACTGGTAGAACAAAGTATTACTCCACCGGCAGGAGATTCTTCATCCAATTGAGAAGTAACCCTTTAGGGGTATTGCAACAAACTGAATATCATGCAGATTACCCTCAATTGATGGTGGGAAGATAGATTTCTTCTTTACCGGCAGATATGTTAAGTTTTCACTTAACCGATGAGCATTTAATGCAGTTGTTGAGAGAAAAGTCATTATAAATCATCGGTTTTCCCTTATTTTTGATTCACCGAGCATTCAAATTAGCAGAGAGCGTGAAATCTAAGCAAAGGCATTCAAGGTGAAGGCGTGAAGTGATTTCTTTCAAGCATTCAGACATTAACAGGCAGCTAAAGGTATTTTTCAAATGGCTTCATATTTTGCTCCCGAATTTATTGTGAACCCTACTATTGTGGAAAACGTAAAATGCCCTAGGCCCATGTTTAAAATTATTCCCGAAGTAGCTAAGCAAGATGATTCCATAGGAGCATTTTCGAAGATTCCTAAAGGTGTAGCTTATGTTGAAGACCCTAGGATATATATTCATTGCAACATTGAAGAATTAGGTTCTGAGGAATTGTTAAAAATGTTTAGGACCATAATTTATGATGAAATTGGCACTGTCAAACCTGAACATAAGATTGTGGAGACTTTAAGTTTTGTTGAAATATTGAATATCCCTAAATTTCTGGAAGAAGTGGTGAGAATTGTCCTGAGTAGGGCACATGGAGAATTTCTATGGTTGGACTCTATCTACAAATTCACCCGGCAAGCAATTAGGGCAGTAACAGGTTTACCCTCAACCGGAAGAAGACTAGACAAAGCAAAGAAATTTACTAACAACAAAGTAATGACCCTAATTGGAGAAACATTAGACAGTAGATCACTAAGAGTGAATGACATCAAGGACATCAATGTGAGATTCATAAGTATGATACTTGGTTACAAGACTACACATGCAAACAGACTTAATTTAGTCTCTAGTCTTTGCATTAATAGTGCTTATTAAATGGTCAACAACAATGCAAAAATAGATGTGTGTGAATGGTTGAAAGATGAACTCATAGATAATTTGAAAAAGATTAAAAGAGACAAGAAAGGGACATTTCGTTTTGGTAATCTTTAAGTATGCTTAATGTTGTATTTCACAAAGGAAATCCCCAGTATAGGACATAAAGACTTTGGATATGACATACCGGTAGGACAACAATTACAGGATGCTTTTAATGGCATGGGAACTGCAAAGGAAAACAACATAACTGAATATGTTAAAGTTTTTCAAGCTAAAATGAAAACTAGAGAAAGACTACCACAGAGTGTAGTGGATAAATATGACAAAGAAATATTTTTTGTCATCAAGAAGGATGAGACATGGATGGAAGTTGTACTTCCTAGAACTGTATGGGTAACTGAAATGGGCTATGAGGTAGATCTCAACATTATTGAGACATGTGCAAAAGCTTTGTTAGATGCACCAAGAGAACCAACAAAAGAAGTTTTTGGTAGTGCAGAAACAATTGAAAGTGATGTGAAAACAATGAAGCAAAGGAAGAAAAGAGAGAAATATATAAGAGATGCATCAAAGCAAGTAAAGGAAATCAAATAAAATGTTATGAACATTACTGGTATAACGGCTAGTGAGCTGGAAGGACTGCAACCAGAGGCACACATTTCACCGGTTGGCACATCTTCTGACAGTGAGATTCCAACTGAATTCAAAAGAGTTGAAAGGAAGAGAAAACCTTCACCAGTACCCTCTCCTCCACCCAAAAGAACAAGGACCTTAAGGAAGAAACAACAGGCAGTAAGGCAATCGACTAATAAACTAACTCCCAAGAAGAAACAGAAACCGGTTATACCTCCATTGGATAATTTGTTGAATGAAATAACTGATGATGGAAATTTGGCTAATGTGAGTAAATTGTATAACACATTCAATGATTCAGGCAAGGAAAGCATTGAAAATAGTATAATTTTACATTTGGATATATACAAGAAAGTTTTAATTGAAGTTGTGGATGACCTGCCTAATGAACTATATAGAAGATTAGATGCAAAGAGGATTGCAGTGATGGAATTGGACAAGAAACTAAAAGTTGAAAAAATTCTAGCTGTACATCTGGTTAACTCAAAAGAGGAGATTGATGACCTAATTTGTGAGGCTAACAAATCCATTTTTGCTAGTGGTCACCGACAAGTAAGTTTGATGGCAGGTAGAGTAAATGAGATTACAAAGGAGACTGCTAATAAATGGGATCTCTTTTTTGTAGAAAAGGAAAAATAAGAGGAATTGAACCGACCAAAGAAAACATTCAAAGTGTATCAGAAGGATAAAGACAAAGGGAAAGGTAAAGTTGGTGGAATACCAAACATCAAAATAACTGACAACTGGCCACCACCCTTGGATATTGCACTGGTACATTCTGATAATACACCGATTACTGAAAGTGAAGGTGTCACACATGATAACACTAATCCTGAATCTGAAATACTATTCACCATGAATGTGGATACTCAGGAAGTGAATATTGTTGTGGATAAGGATGGTACAGAGGTTAAGGATGATAATGTTAGCAGTGGCAACATTGCTGATAAACTAATAGAGACTGTTGAGGTTGAGATCCCAATAGAGAAAACATTACAAACTGAGAAAACATTACAAACTCAACAAACATTACAAACAAAGCAACCATTGGATACTGGAATGAATACTGAAAGTATAGATGCTAGCACAGAGAAACCTACTGAGACTGAGATACCGACAGTTGAGCACACAGAGAAACCTACAGAGGCAAAGGCACATATTGAGGTAGTGAAACCGGTAATCACTGAGATATCTAAACAATCAGACAAACCTTTACTAGTTGAAATGCAAACTCAGACTGATCCACCGAAGGTTAACACAAGCAAAATGGTTACAAATATTGGAAGCACAGAGGTAATTAAGGTTGTTGGTCAGACATTCGGTACTGCATCAAGTGAATTCAGACCTACTAATGTAATAGAGGTACTCCTGGACTCTATCAAGAAGATAACTAATTGTAATGCATTGGCTTACAAGGCAATTGATGACACCATACCAATTCTTAAATTGATTGCACCGAAATGTATTATAGATCATGTAAAGGATTCTTTAGGTAAATTGGACACAGTCCAAATTCATTACTGACAATGTAATAACAGTTGATAAGGTGAATGAGGATACCTTCAAAGAGAAAGTTGAAAAGGAAAAGGATAAATTATTTGAGGATACAATAAATAAGTGCACATAACACATGGATACACTTTTACTGGCACTAAACACTACAATTTTGGAATATAAAGAGTTGTACAGAGAAACATGCAAACCACATCTTTTAACACAGGACATAGAAACGAAAATAAGCAGAGTACAGAAAGAAATAGATGACATAGCTGATAACATAATTGGTTCATCCGAACCTATATCAATTATTGAGAAGGAAATAATAGGTTTTGAGGAGAAATTGGAGAAATTTGAGAAAGAGAAGGCAAGGATTAAGGCTAATACCAGAGAACTTAAGTATAAACTTGGTCCCAAGTTGGACAATCTAATCTCTCTGAGAAATGAAATCTCTAAGGCATTACTTCAAGGAGAAAGATCATCAGAAGAGCACATGCATCATCTCTCACTAGCACGATCCAACAGACTGAAGCAACCCTGAACGACAACAACAGATTCATGCAGAGTTTAAATTTGGTTTTGGCAGACATATTTCATATTGTAACCAACCGGTTACAAACCTTGAGGTGAAATTTTTGCACTCGTTTGACAATTTTTGACAACCTTTGTCATTGATGTCAAAGGGGGAGTAGTGGACAGAGAAAAATGATTAATCATAGGAGATCATCTTCTCAGAGGGAGCACATATTTTTGGTAACTTTTTGGACTTCACTTTTTGGAAACAGTTTTGGATTTTTCTCATGAGTGTTGCCATCAATGCCAAAGGGGGAGATTGTTGGAATTCTACACTCTTATGAGAATAGTTGGGTTGTCATTGATGGCAACCAATTGGCAACCTTTTGGCATTCATCTGGTAAGCCACTGACACTGGCATGGACATCTACATACACCAACGGACACTTCACCGGCAGCGGCAACAATGCATACCGACACCCCAGCCGACGGGGAATAAACTTTTGTTTATTGTATTTAATTGTAATTATCTTTTGTAAAGCTGACATGGCATATTGTAAAAGACTCATATATATGTATGAGATCTTATAGGTCATTTTGTATTAAGGTAGTATGCATGGAGAGAATATATGGATGATATTTTGTATAAGGAGATATAGTTGACAATGAAGGTTTTGGTTATAGAATAAGCTTAAACCGGTACTGAACCTGGCATAGTTGATGCTGATTTGAAGCAGTACATTGTATTCGATTTTATAATCCACTTTTGTAGTCAATGTGACTCTTATTGAGTACTGAGCTCTAGGCAGTTGGCCTTCCTGCATGTGCAGGCCCCTCATTGTAAGTAATATTTATTTATTGGCTAGTGAGTGAATATTGCGGGTCACAAATTCCATCAAGGTTTTTCCCACACCGGGTTTCCTCATTAAACATCTTGTTTTATGGTGTGTTTTCTATGTTGTCTTTATTGTTCCTGTTTACTGCATTAATTCTTGTATGCGGGAAAAGTGGGCGAATAAAACTTAATATGTGAAAATTTAGTTAAATACTAGTCCACACACACACACAGGACTTCTTGATGCAAGCTATGGAGTAACGTAGTGTTACTCAGCTTCCCAAGGAGGGTCCCATGGTTCTCTATCTCACAATGTCCCTCAAACCAATGTTTTTTGCTCTCAGATTACTAAGCAAAATGGTTTAGGGATGGCAAATGCGAGAACGAGAGATGCACTGATAGTTTTTAGAATGAGATGTGTTAAGCTATGTATGATCTTAGAAATGCAATAAACTAAATGATAAGATGACAAGATTAGTATGAATACTATCCTAGCATACTATATTTAATCTATGATTGAGCTAAAATGATAAAGAAATTATTCTAAACATGCATATTAGTCTAATTCCTGATCTAAAAGAGGCTAAATGATGAGCATAAAGATGATATGAAAGCTTGAAAGAATTTGAGCATAAGTATAATGCTTCAAATTTGAAAGATGATTGTTTAAAATGGAGGGATGAGAGCTCTATTTATAGCATAAACAGGGCAATGGATGGTCAAGATTGAATGGTTTAATCAAGGGTTGAGTTTGAAAGTTGGGGATCCATGTGCACAATTGGCACCAATGAAATGGTGACAAGTGTCAACATATGGTTGGGTTGAGAGAAGAGGTTGGAGGCATTAAAGGCCTAAGAAGACCTCATGGTTATCTAAAGGCTAAGGGTCAAGTCTAAGTTAGGCTTACCCACTGGATTAAGAGTTAATCCAAGGATAAACCTTTGTGCAAATGATTAAGAGATAATCATGGTCAAAGCATTAATGGCCTGATGAGACCCTTGGGTTGGATAGAGGTTGAGTCAAAACAAATGTTTTAACCATGTAGGAGGGTTTGAGTTAACCATTAATGGTTATTGGAGACTTTGGGGATTAAGTGGTTGAAGGTTGGAAGCCTTCAATGGTTTTCAAAGACTTTGAGCCATTTAGTGGTTGAAGGTTGAAAACCTTTAATGGTTATCAAAGACTTTAAGGTTTTTGAGAAGTGACTTCCCTTTGCTTAGGGATGTGACAAAGTTTAGAGGAGGGGTTAGGTTAATTAGAAGTGATTAGAAGATTCTAGGAGGGATTAGAAAGGGGTTTGGGATTTTGCAAGTGGATGGAGGGATAATAGGATTTAATTGAAATAATTTAATTTAATTTGGTTGCAATTTGGGATAACTATTTAATTAAATTTGAATTTAATTAAAAGTGGATAGGGGGGATTTAATTGAATAAAATGATTTATTCATTAAATGGGTATAGTGAATTTTATTTAAATAAATCGAGAAATTTACTTAATAAAATAGAGGAATGTGGATAATTTAATTAAATTGGATTTAATTAAATAGAGAAATGAACATAAAATATTCATTTAGGAATGTGGTCATTTTTATACGTCTACAATTCTTATTTACCTGTACACTGTTTGGAATGCAAAGTTCTTCATAAGGTTAAATATTCTGCTAACCACTTAGATATTGATTCACCCCCCCCTCTCAGTATCTTTGGGACTATCATTAATCCTACCAAATACTTCAATAACCAAAATATCATCATAGGTGACTTTGTAATACAAATTGTTGTCAACATTACCTTTTGTGTATCCAAGCTTTAAAAGATATTTATCCAATCTAGCATACCAAGCTTTGGGAGCTTGCTTTAATCCATATAAAGCTTTCCTTAACCTGCAAACCATATCCTTATCATCTGTTAATGAAAATCCATCAGGTTGTTCAATGTAAACTTCCTCTTCAAGATCTCCATTCAAAAATGCACATTTTACATCCATCTGATAAACTTTATAGTTCTTATGAGCCGCAAATGCAAGAAATAGTCTAACTGCCTCAATTCCGGCTACCGGTGCAAAGGTTTCATTATAATCAATTCCTTCTTTTTGTGAATAACCTTTACAAACTAATCTTTCTTTGTTTCTGATTACTTCACCATCCTCATTAAGTTTATTTCTATATACCCATTTAGTTCCAATTACATTTTTGTCTTTAGGTCGGGGAGCTAATGTCCAAGTATTATTCTTTTCAATCTATTCTAATTCATCTTCCATTGCTTTTATCCAATGTCCATCTTGACATGCTTCAATAATAGATGTTGGTTCAACTTGAGAAATTAAACATACCTCTTCATTTTCCAATCTTCCTCTTGTCATAACACCTTGTTTTTTATTTCCAATTATCTAATTCTCTGAATGATTCAATCTTACATACCTGGGTTTATTCTGATTTCCAGTTACATGATGTTGTTCTTCAGTCACAGTTGAGTTCTCTAATGATGCCGATGTGACTCGTTCTTCACTCTATTTCGGTGCAATCTATGTCAGTTCATTTATAATCATTTCAACTGTCGGTTCTACAGATCTTGAATCTCCTCTAAAATGTTCATCTATCTTCACATTAGTACTCTCAATGATTTTCTACAATCTTTTATTATAACATCTATATGCCTTGCTTCTAGTTGAATAACTAAGAAATATTCCTTCATCATTTCTAGGATCAAATTTGCCAACATACTCATCTCTTCTAATATAACATTTGCTTCCAAATATTCTGAAATATTTAAGAGTAGGAGTATGACCAAACCATAGTTCATAAGGGGTCTTACCGATTTCACTTTTGATGTGAACTCTGTTGAAAGTATAAACTGTTGTATTCACTGCTTCTCTTCAGTACACATGAGGTAGATTTGCTTCCATCATCAAGGTTCTTGCTGCATCCAGAATAGTTTTGTTCTTCCTTTCCACAACTCCATTATGCTGGGGTGTCTGGGGTGTTGATAGTTGTCTTTTGATTCCATTCTTCTCACAGAATGAATTGAATTCCCTAGATGTAAATTATCCTCCTTGATCAGATCTTAAACATTTGATTTTCTTGCCGGTTTCATTCTCTACCATTGCCTTGTATATCTTGAATCTTCCAAAAACTTATGATTTCTCCCTTAGAAAAGTAACCCAACACATTCTAGAATAATCATCAATTATTAGCATAAAGTATCTATCACCCTAAAGACTTCTTGTTCTTGCTGGACCACATAAATCAGTATGAATTAAATCAAGAATATTATTGGATTTCTCATAAATGCTCTTAAATGTTGTTCTAACTTGCTTTCCCATTTGACATTCCTTACATACCGGATTATGAGGTTTCACAATCTTAGGTAAATCCCTTACTGCCTTAGTTGAACTGATGCATGACAAAGTCTTTTATGTCATAACCAAATTTCATCAATGTGTGCAATCAAACATGTCTTATCACTAGTACTCAAGTGAAAGATATTACTTTTAGTTTGATTACCAGTTGTAATCTCCAATCTAGTTATGTTCATGATTTTGCATTTTCCATTCTTGAATTGTAATTGAAATCCTTTTTCCACTAACTGACCAACACTCAAAAGATTATGCTTCAAACCTTCTACATAATAAACATTGTCAGTATTATGCTTACCATCCAAAGATATAGTGCTTTTTCCTTTGATTAAACAAGCTTTGTCATCTCCAAATCTTATTAGACCTCCATGAATTTCCTGTAAAGATAAGAATTTTACTTTATCAACAATCATATTATGCGAGCATCCACTATCTATGATCCATTCCTCATTTTCTTCAATGTTTTGCTGCCAGTGCCTGCTCTACCAGTTTTACAATAGGTGTCGGTTGATCTTCTTTTATTGCAACAAAAGCCCATCGACTATCTGTTGGATCTTCATCTAAGTCATCTGTAACACCTTCATCTGCATAGTGACTTATCTATGTTTTTCTTAAATCTATATCTCTGATATTCAGGATTAGGCTTATATGTTCTTGTTGCTTCCTCCCTTAGTCTTGCATGTCTATCAGGACACCTAGAATCCATCTGACCAACTTTATTGCAATTAAAACATTTGAAACATGCTTAACCTTCATACTTACTTCCTGCTGGACCTTTAGGCATCTTCCTTGCAAATAGTGCTTCAAGTTCTTCAAGTTCTTCGTTTTCTCTTCTCATATCTTCAAGTTCTTTTGCATAAAGTGCTTTCCAATCAGTTTTGTCAGATGATGATGTTGATGATGCTGATGATGATGCCTTGAAAGCTATATCCGTTTTGACTATAGCAACAAGACCAAACTCTTCAAGCTCAAATGCAAAAAGTTTTCCAACCAAAGTATCTCTAGAAACTGATATATTAGGCATTATTCTCAACTCATTAATAGTAGTCACTTTCATTTTATAAGCTGGTGGAAAAGCTCTTAACACTTTAGAAACAATTTCATCTTCACTTGAAGATCCTCCACAACATTGTATTCCTAAAACAATTTCATTAACTCTTTCCATAAATGCAGAAATTCTTTCATCTTCTTCCATTTTTAAATTTTCATACCTGACCCGATAACATTCCAATTTTGCAATTTTGACAATGGTATCTCCTTCATTCAATGTTTCCATTTTATCCCAAATAGATTTAGCAGTAGATTTGTCTGATAATCCCATGATTTGTTGATCTGATAATGCACTCAGAAGTGCTTCTCTTGCTTTGTTATCATTCTCCAAGTCTTTAGCCAATGTCGGGGGATGAGGTTGATTCAAAGTAAGACCAACATAGTCATTCTTAGTAACATCCCATATATCTCTTCCAATGTAGTTCAGATGTGTTTCCATTATGATCTTCCATATACCATAGTTAGTTCCATCAAGTTTCGGACTGTCCTTCCTGAAAATATTTGCTGCCATAGGATCTCCTCAAGTTGTTAGGCTTCTGCAAAAAGAGGACTTGGCTCTGATACCAATTGTTAGGAATCGGGAAGGAAAAATGAGAGGGAGGGGGTGAATCAGTTGTGAACCAGTTGTCAATAAATTATAACTCAAAACAAATTATTCCAACTTAAAACTTAGTGCTGGTAAAACAAACTTTAATGTTTGTAAAACAAATTAATAGCTATAGCAGTGTCGGTAGAACTTAATGCATGGAATAGAAAGAGAAACAACATCCACAACACATGACACAAATATTTTAAGGTGGAAACCCTGTAAGGGGGGAAAAAATGGTGGGAAACCTTACCCACAATTAGATGATACTACTGCATATAGTAAGTGTATACAAATGGGGTTTGCACATGCAGAAAGGCCAACCGCCTAGAGCTCACTACTCAATCACAAAATAGGAGTCACACTGACTACAATTGGATGGTTAAATCCAATAGCAATGTATTGCTTCAATATAGAATCTGCAATGCTGGATTCAGTACCAGTTTAAGCTTTGACCATGAGTGTCAAACACCTTCATAACCTTTCTTCAACCTTCAGATAATGTCTGTGTGATTCGCACAAGGATCTGCTTATTTTCGCTCTTCAATATTCGCACACACTTATAATATATGATCTTCAATAAGATCTTACAATCATTTATACAAAACCTAAGACCAAATGTTAAGGTTGGCTCACTAAAGATATTACATTTAAATCAATTACAAATAAGTCTTGATGCGAGACAATATGTCGGCTCAATACATTTCCACATTATCCAATCAATAAACCATTTCCAAATCGTGTCATGCTGATATGGAATAGATATCAAGTACCAATCCATAACCTAGACCTATCTGTCGGTAAAGGCAAATATGTGAACTCGATTAGACCAATAAGCAAAACACCAAATCCAAACATCCAATCCGTGTCTTCAACATAACCAAATGATTTCCAAATGATAACAAGTCATCATCACTACCGGTGAGCCATATAACCTGTCGGTGAACATATACTGGTGATTGTGCATAAGCCACTAACCATGTGGGGACCACAATATGGACCTCCAAAAGGATATGGTTTGCAGGTTAAGGAAATATTTATATGGATTGAAGCAAGCTCCCAGAGCTTGGTATGCTAGATTGGATAAATATCTTTTAAAGCTTGGATACACAAATGTAATGCTAACAACAATTTGTATTACAAAGTCACCTATGATGATATTTTGTTTATTGAAGTATTTGTGGATGATATCATTTTTGGAGGTGAAGAAGGATTATGTAAAGACTTTGCTAACACGATGCAGGAAGAATTTGAAATGTCTATGATTGGAGAGATAAAAAAATTTCTAGGTTTGCATATTTCACAAACAGATAAAGGTATATTCATATGTCAAACAAAATACTTGAAGGAACTTTTGAAGAAATTTGGTATGGAAAACTCCAAACCAGTAAGTACTCCTATGACTACAATAGATAAATTGACATTAAAAGATTATTCAACTCCTATTAATCCGACATGGTACAAATCTATGATTGGAGGATTATTGTATTTGACGCAAACTAGACCTGATATAGTGAATGCAGTATGTATTGTTTCTAGATTTCAAAGCAATCCTAAAGAAAATCACAAATCAACAATTAAAAGGATTTTTCGGTACCTACAAGGCACAACAAATCTTGGTTTATGGTATCCTAAGGATGAAAATTTTGAGTTATGTGCATATACAGATGCAAATTGGGCAGGAGATGTAGATGACATAAAGAGTACCACTGGTGGTGCATTCTTTCTTGGCAGAAGATTAATTTCATGGATAAGCAAGAAGCAGACTTGTACATCATTATCTACAATAGAATCAAAATATGTTGCAGCAACAACTAATTGCACTAAGGTATTATGGATCAAGCAAATGTTGAAGGATATAAAGGTAAAATGCAAAGAACCGATAATTATTTATTGTGATAATTCAGTAGCAATTGATATATCAAAGAATCCGATATTTCACTCTAAGACAAAGAATGTTTCTATTAAGTACAATTTTCTGAAAGAGAATGTTGAAGCAAATGAAGTGAGATTGGTTTATGTGAATACTAAAGAGAAAATTGCAGATATTTTTACAAAGCCTTTGCCAAAGGAAACATTTGAATATCTCACAGAGCAACTTGGGGTAATTTCCCCATCGGCAAAGACTCGAATGATAAATATTGGGATCAAACCGGTAGGGACTAATAGAAAAATCTTTTCCCGGCTTTGATGAAGGAGAGATACTGCTTAGGGGGAGTAGTTAGTTGTATGTTATGTTTTGATTCTTAACTACTTTGGCATTTGATGTCAAATGGGGAGAGATGTCTATGGAAAAACTTTGTACTTTGGGGAGAGATGTATTTTGGTTTTGATTTCTGGTATTGATCTATTTTGGGAGATTGTTGGTTTGTTGGTTTTTGGTATTCTATTTTTGGCACTTAGATGTTTTTCCATCTAGTGTTGCCATCAATGCCAAAGGGAAAGATTGTTGGTATTATGGATGACTTCGTCATGTGTTACATTGGTTTTGTCATTGATGTCAACACTTATCCTTCTGGAGGTCCACATTGTGGTCTCGCCATGGTTAGTGTCTTATGCACAATCACCAATATATGTTCACCAGCAGGTTATATGGTTCATCGGTAGTGATGATGACTTGTTATCATCTGGAGATCATTTGGTTATGTCGAAGACATGGATTGGATGTTTGGATTTGGTTTTTGGCTTATTGGTCTAATCAAGTTCACATATTTGTCATTGCTGACAGATAGGTCTAGGTTATGGACCTGTACTTGATATCTATTCCAGATCAGCACGACATGTTTTCGAAATGGTTTATTGATTGGCTAATGTGTAAATGTATTGAGCTGACACATTGTATCGCATCAAGACTTATTTGTAATTGATTTAAATGTAATATATTTAGTGAGCCGACCTTAACATTTGGTCTTAGGTTTTGTATAAATGATTGTAAGATCTTATTGAAGATTAGAAATTATGAGTGTGTGTGAGAATATCGAAGAGCGAAAATAAACAGATCCTTGTGCGAATCACGCAATCATTATCTAAAGGTTGAAGAAAGGTTATGAAGGTGTTTGGCACTCATGGTCAAAGCTTAAACCGGTACTAAATGCAGCATTGCAGATGCTATATTGAAATAGTACATTGTTATTGGATTTAACCATCCAATTGTAGTCAGTGTGACTCCTATTTTGTGATTAAGCAGTGAGCTCTAGGCGGTTGACCTTTTTGTATGTGCAGACCCTATTTGTATACACTTACTATTTGTAGTAGTATCATCTAATTGTGGGTAAGGTTTCCCACCATGGTTTTTCCCCTTATAGGGTTTCCACATCAAAATCTTGGTGTCATGTGTTGTGGATGTTTTTTCTCTTTATGTTCCATGCATTAAGTTATACCGGCACTACAATAACTGTTAATCTATTTTACTCACATTCAAGTTTGTTTTACCGACACTAAGTTTTAAGTTGGAATAATTTGTTTTGAGTTATAATTTATGACAACTGATTCACCCCCCTCTTAGTTTTCCTTCTCATTTCCTAACAATTGGTATCAGAGCCAAGTCCTCTTTTTGCAGAAGCCTAATAGCTTGATGAGATCCTATGGCAGCAAATATTTTCAGGAAGGACAGTCTGAAACCTAATGGAACTAACTATGGTATATGGAAGATCATAATGGAAACACATTTGAACTGCATTGGAAGAGATATATGGGATGTTACTAAGAATAACTTTGTTGGTCTTACTCCTAATCAACCTCATCCACTGACATTGGCTAAAGACTTGGAGAATGACTGCAATGCAAGAGAAGCACTTCTGAGTGCATTATCAAATCAACAAATCCTAGGATTATTAGATAGATCTACTACTAAATCTATTTGGGATAAACTGGAAACATTGAATGAAGGAGATACCATTGTCAAAATTGCAAAACTGGAATGTTATCGGGTCAAGTATGAAACTTGATGGAACTAACTATGGTATATGATATACTGGTTTATGTGGTCCAACAAGAACAAGAAGTCTTCAGGGTGATAGATACTTTATGCTAATAATTGATGATTATTCTAGAATGTGTTGGGTTACTTTTCTCAGGGAGAAATCAGAAGCTTTTGGAAGATTCAAGATATACAAGACAATGGTAGAGAATGAAACCGGCAAGAAAATCAAATGTTTAAGATCTGATCAAGGAGGAGAATTTACATCTAGGGAATTCAATTCTTATTCATTCTGTGAGGAGAATGGAATCAAAAGACAACTATCAACACCTCGAACACCCTAGCAAAATGGAGTTGTGGAAAGGAAGAACAGAAAGACAAACAACATCCACAACACATGACACAAAGATTTTGACATGGAAACCTTGTAAGGGGAAAAACCACGATGGGAAACCTTACCCACAATTAGATGATACTACTACAAATAGTAAGTGTATACAAATGGGGTTTGCACATGCAGAAAGGCCAACCGCCTAGAGCTCACTGCTCAATCAAAAAATAGGAGTCAAACTGACTACAATTGGATGGTTAAATCCAATAACAATGTACTGCTTCAATATAGCATCTGCAATGATGGATTCAGTATCGATTTAACTTTTGACCATGAGTTCCAAACACCTTCATAACCTTTCTTCAACCTTCAGATAATGTCTGTGTGATTCGTACAAGGATCTGCTTATTTTCGCTCTTCAATATTCGCACGCACTCATGATATCTGATCTTCAATAAGATCTTACAATCATTTATGCAAAACCTAAGACCAAATGTTAAGGTTGGCTCACTAAAGATATTACATTTAAATCAATTACAAATAAGTCTTGATGCGATACAATATGTCAGCTCAATACATTTACACATTATCCAATCAATAAACCATTTCCAAAACGTGTTGTGTTGATCTGGAATAGATATCAAGTACTGGTCCATAACCTAGACCTATCTGTCGGTAAAGGCAACCATGTGAACTCGGTTAGACCAATAAGAAAAACACCAAATCCAAACATCCAATCTATGTCTTCGACATAACCAGATGATCTCTAGATGATAGCAAGTCATAATCACTGTTGGTGAACCATATAACCTATCGGTGAACATATAGGGGTGACTGTGCACAAGCCACTAACCATGTCAGGACCACAAAGTGGACCTCCAGAAGGATAAGTGTTGACATCAATGACAAAACCAATGCAACACATGATGATGTCATCCATAATACCAACAATTACTCCATACATGATGCCTACTGCCGATTCCAGATACAACCCATGCCTCTTCAACACAATTTGAAGACTTTTTGTGCCTGCAAATGCCATCTAGTACACAGAGACGCATCTAGATGCAGGGTTTTCCCTAATTTGTGGGGATATTTGCTTTTCCAGAGGCAGAGGATGCCTTCAGAGGCTTGTTTCAATACGTTATTAGATTTTTTGATCTGATCTTCTCCCCTCTTAAACATTGTGTAACCTAACTTGGGTAGGGTTAGGGTTTCTCAATTGCAACCATCTAGAGTTATGCCTGAACTATAAAGGCATTTTTTTGTAATTTTCTCAATCATCTTCTATTCTATGATTTTGCAGAAGGCTTATGTCTCTCTGCATCTATAAATTTGCCTTTCCCTTTTATCAATAAAATTATCTTTCTTGCCTCTATTCAATTCTTGCAATTTGTGTAAGTGTTTACTTCTTTGTTTAAATGCATTCTCTTTTGATTTTCTGTAGTGTAAGTAACCATGTTGATTCCCAACCTTCACTCACACTTAGAAGACTAAGAAGAATATAATTTTGTGCATCCTTGGGTAGTTTTCATTGATGTTTTGTGTGATCCTAGGTAGGGGAGATCATCATTTTAGTCTTGGTACAAATCCTTTTTTCCCTTCTTTCATGCAACCTTTCTCTCTCTCCCTTTTCCCTGTCAGATCATAGATTAGATTTTTATGTGTTGGGTTGGTCCAACACTTTGCATCAGATTGAAAGGAAATTAGTCTTCTCCGGAGATTCAACCTCACATTTTGTAAGGTCCCACACTTGGGAAGTTGATTCTATATTTCACAAGGTTGATGACCAAGGTTTCTTCGGTCATCAAGGGTGTAAACTTTTGTGACAACAGTTACTAATGTGATGATGATTTTTCATGTTTCATTGTTTGGGATCTATGAGTTTTGTAATATTTTGGTACACACAACTCATTATTTTCAATGTGATGACTTGAATGTAGAATAGCTATATCTACAAGATTGATACTCTATTGATGTAGCCTTTGTTAGTTGGCCTTATCTATGGTCATTTGTGCATTGGTATGTTACATTGAGATGAGAGTATGGATGATTAGAGTGCTTGAAAACATGGTTATCAAGACATAGCATGTTGTTTCTCATGACTGAAGAACACAAGTGATCACTAAGAGCGGGGTGAATCAATGATATTCAAAAAAAAATTAAACCAAAAATCATGCAAATGCAAACCACAAGACACAATATATATGAGGAAAACCTGATGTGGGAAAAACCTCAATGAGTATAGTTATTGGAGTCTACTGCTCCAATCTAGCCTCACAATCAAATCTCTTATTACAATATGTTTAGGGCACCAACCCAAGGAGAACCAACCCCTAATGATTTTGAGCACCAACCCCTGCTCTGAGCACCCACTCAGAGAAATATAATGATATCAATTTTTATAATGCAATGTAAAACCTTGTTACAAATGTGTTTTGTAACACTTAGACAATATATAATTCTAACCTTCTTCCTCAAATTTGTTTTCTCTCTCCACCCTCAGATTACTCTACCTACAATCTTTTCTGCAATAATATTGACTGTTTGGACGTCGTGTTATGCACACCTACATAAAAAACTTTTCTACCCCTCTACACTTTCCTCTATTCACTTCTCTCTATTTTTCAGAACTGCTTCTATTATTCGCCAACAACAATTATTATTATCACCTACAACTTGCCTTCACTTCAAACTTTTTTTATTTTTTAATTCTTTGAATCCATGAGTTTTCCCTCCAAAAGAGAAAATTCAAAAACAGTTAGTTCCAACAATTATAAATCTTGTGTCATTGTTACAAATCTGTAGTCGTCCATATTGAATATCTCTTTCCATCTTTTCTCTGAAAATCTTAGCATTATTGGTATGCACTATATTTTTCCCTTTGACACCTGATTTATTCTTTGCATACAAATTTCTAATTTTGACAATCTCCAACTGACCGAAGAGACCCGGTATCCTTCCTTTATGCATTTGAGCTCTATTTCTGTTTCTTCCAAGTGGAATTCATTTTTCATGTGTGTTCCATGTCCTCAACATCCTTCGATGTCATCAGGTCAACCTTGGTCAACAACCCACATGGACCATTCAACAATTGACACCCATTGGTGATGAAGAAGACATATCGATTTGTTAATTTTTGTTGTTTGTAGAATTCTGCCCAGATCATCTAGTCAAACTTGGTCAACCACCATGGGCCCCCACATAAATGGGCCACATCTTTAATCAGATCAACAACTTGCATAGGCGTGTGATTGCATGATTAAAACAAGGAGCTAGTTAAGGAAAAATCTGCTACCCCGCCTTCCTACTTGGCACTTGGGTCCCCCAAGAATATGACACCACCAACGTGGACCATTCAACTGCCACAAAAAGATTTCAAGAGACAAAAGGATGATATGGGCACCATACGAACCATCCAACCATACAACACAACATCATATCGAAGGATCGAGCTATCAGAGGAAACAGGAGAGCAAGAAAAACATAATTAGAATGGGCACCACTTCTTATTTGACCCGATAGCACGATAGTCAACTTGAGAGAACAAATCCGTAGCAACCACATAGCCATAGGTCCCACACAACACATCACTGTCAAGTGAACCAATTAGAAATAGCCAACAGGACATCTATAGATGCTCAGACAATCATGGGCCCGACTATCGAAGATTGGAGGTTGGCCAAGAATCAACACCAAGAACAACTTCCACTTTTCTAGTTAGATGTGATATGTTGATAAGTGACTTGGCTAGCCCCCACATGAACACATCATGACCTAGGTGGACCAATCAGCAACTACCAAGTGGATATCATCTGAAGCTCGGACAAGGTGGGACTTCTGTCGAGGATCGGAGGTCGGTTGGAACTCGGCATGAAAACAAAACACCTTATGCTTTCCTATTTAGATGCGATAGGCCGATAAGAGGCTTTTCACTGCGGGGTCCCACCATATCGATATAATACAAAGAGGCTAATAAGAAGTGAAAAATATTTCACCAAAAGACCAAGTCTTGCCAAAAACAAACAACATCAGCAAGACTTCAACAGGCCACCCGAGCATAAAGTGAGTCTTTCCAAAAAGCATAGTCTCACTAAAAACTACATAATCAAGGAATTTTTGACATTTTTGAATTCTGCAAATTGCACACATCAATGACGATGGATCAAAAATACTGTGGGATACCTGTAGAATAAGAAACCACCTCATGTACACCATTGCAACACATGAAATCACTTCTTTGTGCCTACCAATTCCTCTACAACCAACAACACATCTCTTCTGCAACTCCACAGCACATGCGATAACCTGTGTGTTATGTGCTTCACCTGTTTGCAATTGTTTTCTTGTTGACATCAATGACAATCTAATGGCAACAATCTCCCCCTTTAGCATTGATGGCAACCACAATGCCAATCTTCTCCCCCTTTGCCAACAATGACAAAGGGCCTGACTGAGACAAAATTCTTATCCCTTGTTGAGAAACAAAAAGATTAATATCCTGCTGGAAATATGCATTGGACTGTCATTACCACCTAAAAGATAGATGAACCATTATTACAATATAAAAAGTAGTTCTAGTGCTGCTTAAAAAGAAAATCAAATCTCCCTCTGAGAATGGGCATGTGGTTCAAGGATGAAAATGATGGAATAGTAGACTCCCCCTAAACCAATGACTCTCATTAACTTCTTAACTTCTACATGAAGGAGGAACAACCCCAAATTTTATCCTAAGATATTCATATGTATCCTTAGGTAGGGGCTTGGTGAAAATGTCTTCCACTTGTTCACCTGTAGGAACATATTCCAACTTGACCTCCTTATAAACTACCTTCTCTCTTAGAAAATGATATTTGATTGCTATGTGTTTTTTCCTTGAGTGTGTGAATGGATTCTTTGATATGTTGATTACACTTGAGTTGTCACACATTATGGTAATGGGGTCTAAAAATTATACCTGAATGTCCTTCAGTGTCTTCTTCATCCATAATACTTGTGAGCAACATGTGGTAGCTGCAATGTATTCAACTTCAACAATTGATAATGAGATTGACTCTTATTTCTTGATATGCCATGAAACCAACTTATTTCCATGAAAGAAAGCTCCACCACTGGTGTTCTTTTTGTCATCAATGCATCTTGCCCAATTAACATCAATATAGGCTTGTAGAACTCACCATTCTTTGGATACCATAGGCTATAATTAAGTGTTCCCTGCAAATACTTGAATATTCTTCTTACTGCATTCACATGTGAATCAATAGTCCACACATCATGACCTGGGTGGACCAATCAACAACTGCCAAGTGGATATCATTTGAAGCTCGGACAAGGTAGGCCCGTTGTCGGGGGTCAAAGGCTGGTCGGAACTCGGCATGAAAACAAGACAACTTCTGATTTTCCATTTGGATGCGATAGGCCAATAAGAAGCTTTTGACCGAGGGGTCCCACCATATCCGTATAACACAAAGAGGTTGATAAGAGGTGAGAAATATTTCACCAAAACACCAAGTCATGCCTAAAATAAACAGCATTGGCAAGACTTCAACAAGCCACTTGAGCATAAAGTGAGTCTTTCTGAAAAGCATGGTCTCGCCGAAAACTATAGAACCAAGGGTTTTTTGATATTTTTGAATTTTGTAACTTGCACACATCAATGGCGATGGATTAAACACACTATGGTATACCTGTAGAACAAGAAACTACATTGTGTACATTACTGCAACACATGAAATCACTTATTTGTGCCTACCAGTTCCTCTGCAACCTGCGACACATTTCTTCTGCAACTCCACAACACATGCAATAACCTCCACGTTATGTGCTTCACCTATCTACAACTATTCTCTTGTTCACATCAATGAAAATCTAATGCCAATAATGACATCACAATATCTTTGTTACACATTTCAATGTGATCTTTTGATAGTGATGGTTTGTTAGTGTAGGATTGACTGTTGATGGTTTGATGATAGTTGTATCTTCTTTGCTTGGATATATTGGTTCTAATTTGTCTTTGGACCTATTGGGGTCCTAGTTGAGTGTGTGTGGACTATGAGTGATCTTCATTTAGGATATGGTTGTCATGATGTCATGAGTAGCTTGATATCATCCTTTAGTGAGAGTTTTAGCAATGATGTAGATTTTTTTGTTTTGTGATGGATGATCATGTTCAAATTTTTTGATGTCTGGGAGGAGCTCTTGGATCTTGTGGCTACAATAAGGTTTCTTTCATATTTTCAAGTTTATCATTAGGATAAGGATATTATCTTCATGTGATTAGAGATGTTGATCCTTGGTTTAGAGAATATTTGGTATTGTATCTTGGTTTACTCTTGATGTTCTTTCAGAGTCTGACATGATACATTTTTTCTTGAGAATAGGATGTATGCATTGGTGCATGTGATATCCTAGGAGGAGATATTAGATCATGATGTATGATTGGGCTCTTGATTCTATGATTGGAATATTGATAGTGGTCTCATTGGTTTCCTTGCTATTGATTCCATTGGTAATTTTATTGGGAGATTCGTGATGGTGTTGTGTTGCATTTGGATATTAGCATGGATTGATAAATTAATGGAGCTCATGGATACTTGGAGACTTGGGTGAGGCTAGATTTTTCTTGGGATTAGAAGCATTTATTGAGATGGTTACTCTTTGGAGGTTTTAGTTGGAAGATGAAGGAGTTTACACTTGGATGTGCACATGATTTCATGTTGTACTTTAGAGGATATTGTTCTTGGAGAGAGTCATGATGATTTAATTATCTTGGAGGAGAATTCTCATTCCCCACTCTTGGTCTACTCAGTGGTTTACCATCGAAAACATATTTTCCCATTCTTATTTTTAGATCCATTATGTTCTATGTTTTTTGTTCTCATGGATATGGATCTTGAGCTATGGATAGTTAGGTTTGGAGGATTAATTTTGAAGGACTTTTGCATGATTATATCCTTGTGCATATGAGTTATTTTATGATGTCATTTATGAGGATCATAGGAGATATTTATTCAACTAATTTATTGACTTGGAAATTATTATTTTGAGTTTTATCTGAACTTGGTTAGAGAGGCTTACATCCATGTTAATATTATATGGTACATATATTTTGTTTGATCTATGAGATTAAACAATTGGGTGTTATTAAGGCTTTTCACTTGAGGTTGTAAGAACATTATACTTGATATTGTATAGAAATTTGAAGTGTTGGAAGGAGGACATGATATGGTTTATATTTTTTCTCTTTTTATATGGATACTTCTTGGAGGTTCATGTTCATATAATCTGGGAGAGTTATGATGGCATGTTGTGAGGGAGTATGCAACTATTTGTGTTACATGTGTGGATCATTGTGATTTTTCTTGGTGCTACATGGTTTTGACTATTTTCCACACCTTGGTTTGAGTGTTTATTGGTAGAATTGATATTATTTGATCCATTTTTTAGATTTGATATTACCCATACAATGAGAGTTCCTGGATATGTATGTTCTTCATTGATTGGTTTTATACAAGGAGCTTGTCATTGTGGTTTATAGGTTGCATGTATTATTGGTACAAGTTTATTGATGTTGTTGATACCAATGAAGTATGGATGGTTGAATGTATTAACATATGTTGTGGGTGTTATGTCCATTCATGTATATTTTTACTTTTGACAATATCTTGGAGCATTTTTAATCACTTAGATTTGATGCTTGTGTTCTTTGGATTGGTGTTATTCATCTCATCTTGTTCCTTTTCTTTCATATGTGGCATGTTGTAGGATGGAAGGAGTTCTTGCTTAATATGGTTGACATCTTGGTTTTATTGCAATTATATTGATGGAGCATTAGAATATGTTGGAGATTCACATGGTTTCATTCATGGCTATGATAATGTATTTCATTGATTGAACCTTATGCAATGTATACAACAAGTGGGAGAATGTTAGGAATGGGTGTTGTACACCTTGCATATTATTAAATAATTTAATTGTACAAATTAATCAAATATTTAGTCATGGTGCATCTAGGAGATGCGTTTAGCTATGCTAAATTTTTATTTGGGGCAACTTTTAAAGTTGTATGTAATATTGGGTTAGTTATTTTAAGTGTATGAGACAAAATAATTAATTATTATTTGGGGAAAAGTATTTAATAATATGAATCAAAATATAAATGAGGGGTCAATGGTTTTGAGGCACATGTTTTTATCTTACCACTTAGTTTTATTTGTGAGCTTGAGTCTACATAAGCAAGCGCATATTTTTATCTTCTACTGAGGAGTAAATATGTGAAGAAAGGCATGGGATGTGTGGATTCATTCTTAGACATATGAAGGATTCATTAGAGAGGCTTGATGTTTCAAAGGCATTCATGGTAACTTTGTAAGTGCATTATAATGTTTTATTGTTGAATAATAAATGAAGTATGGATTCTTTTGGAGGTTGGTTTTTTCCCTCTTGAGGGTTTTACCAAGATATATATTGGGTTATATTGTGGATTTCCTATTTGATCTTTGTCTTATGATAATTTTGTAAGCTTGTATGCATACTTTTATCTCATGGGTATATGTAGGAAATGGATTATGCATGCTAGGTATTATGTGTAGAGGGGGGAGAATAAACCACATTGATATGCAAATACCAACTTCTCAGGGACTTACTAATCTACCTCTCCACTCTAGATGAGTACAAAGCCTAAGGTTGTCAAGTACCCTGTAGATAACACTAAACACATCATAGAGGCTTCCTAATACCCTCCGCTAACTCTCTATCTGAGGAAGCATGTGTTAGACAACTCAAATAACCAGAGAAAAACTGAGAGCGGGGGGGTTGAATCAGTTGTCACCAGATTACAGAACTTTAAGCATTCAAAACCTTATTACCGGAACACATAAACCCAATACCGGAATGCATAAACCAAATATTGAAATTAGTGATATAGCAATTAAACATAAAAATAAATCACAAAATAGTTACCATCCATCCAAAACACATGACACCAAGATTTGTACGTGGAAAACCCAGTAAAGGGAAAAATCACGATGGGAAGCCTACCCATAGTCAGATAATACTTATGAAATAAGTATGTGATTACAATATGAGGGGCATGCACATGTAGGAAGGGCAACAACCTAGAGCACACTGCTCATCACAAAAGGAGCCTCACTGACTATAAGATAAATCCAGACTACAATCCGAAAAGAAGAGTGAACTGCAAAGATAGCATCTCCTATGCTTGAGAACATTTCCGGTTAAGCTCAGTACTGGAGGTCTTAAACCTCTCTTACCAAACCAATTCGATCACCTATGATCGACCAAACATTTTGCATATGATTACATCATTATTCACACACAAATAGTCATATATCCCATAAACCCATATGTCCATAACCATGATCTACAAAGAGATCTTACATCATATTTATACCAACCCGGGACCTAAACAATTAGGTCGGCAACCTAAAAGATAATACAATGAATTCATAACATAAACCCACAATCCAATGATCAAACAAGTCAGCTTAGGCCGAAAATAATATAAACCAATCATTAAATCCCGCCAGTAACGCATCAGGAACATCCTCCAGCACGTTACATAAACCGGTCCATAACCTAGATAATACCGAACCCAAAATAGATTGCCATAAAAAAATCCAACACCACCGATCAACAAGAACATGAACAAGATAACCAACAACATCCCGAAATCCATCTAGAAGCTGCACCAACACCACTTATTATGTGCATCAAAAGATCTTCAACAAATCTTTGCCGGCAAAACCCTTACTAGTGACCAAAAGGCTTACTAGAACAAATGATAGCATTCAAGTCATCAAATCCCGAACCAACTGATCGTGATACACATCTGAAAAGCATGATGTTTCTCTCTGACTTGGGTAGGTGACAAGTGCCAAAATGCTCAGAACCAACATTTGAATATTAAGATGTCATAGGACGAATGTGTGGTGTGTGGATGTCCATATGAATCACGCTAAAAAATGACGAGTGGCAAGAGAAACACACCTGCTAATACAAAATAGAAGCTGAAGGATAGCTGTTGAAAAGGTGCCTTGAGCATCTTGAGATGGTAAAGGCTAATGCAAGGGATGAAATGAGCCTACTCAGATGCTAGGAGAATGGACACTAAAGTGGAAACAAAATTGTAAGTGAACTTGCAAAGTGGTACACAGTTTTTTACTCTACATTTGCATTATTTCCTAACAATTTTGTGTTTGTAATAGTGTTTACAAGGAGCTAGGAGATATATTTTGTTACTTATTGGTGGGGTATGTAGAAAATAGAGGCAATAATTATGGTTGAGAATGATTAGGAAATGAATGGGACATTTTTTGAGTCTTCAAGAAAAGTTGTAGACCTTAGAAAGATCCAAGAAAAACCTTTTTCCTTCAAATTCACCAGTTTTTGTAGGTGGTGAATTTTCCTTATACCAAAATTAATGCATGATCACATTGATGAATTAACAACCACTATAAACAATAATTTTACTACTATGTAGATAGAATATGAAATATGAAGAGTTTTTATTATCTAATCTTTTGATATTGACTAGTTTGTCATTTTTGAGGATTGGAGACTCAAGGGAGGTTATGCGTTTCTTTCTCATGACTTGTGTGGAATTCACTCAATTTTTAATTTATTTTAGTTCATATCAAATTTTTTGCAAGTATTCTTGCAACTTTGTTCATGGTGGAACTGTATGTGGGCGTTGAAGATTCCATACTATTAAATTGAGATTTTTTAAAATTATTGTGAGAGTGTAAATGCTTGAAGTCAATATTTTTGTTAGTGGAATAAAGAGTATCTAATCTTTAAATCTATATTATTCATCTAATCAATGTTTTCTCCAAGAAAAAATTGTTCAATTTTGTTGTGTATGTCCCCTAGTTGTTTTAAGATCATATGTATTATTCCTTATTATACAACATTATCATGTTGTTTTGATAATCATTAAAGATGTTTGTTAGTGTGCTTCAAGTTTTTATTAGTTTAATAAGTATCTATTGTTGAAGAATGACCTCCTTGTTTATAGATCGCACATGCCCCTTATAATAATATTGTGACCTTCTTCTAACATCACCCTTATAATAATGATACAATGGACAAAATGGGAAGGTGAAATAAAGCAGTGATACATGTATCATGAATTCAACAAAAAATATTCTCTAATTCCAACAAATGGAGACCAAAGAGAGGGATGAAATTTAGGCACTCCCTTGACCCATGAGAAATAAAGGGAATTTATAAGAAACACTATTAGCGGAATACATTTATTGAGTTCTAAAGATCATGTTGTCATAGTATCAATTGTTATTCATACCAAATAAAATAGATAAAGTAAGAAGGTGGAAGATAGTAGAGATATATGTTAATGAACCTTGTGAAATAGAAGTGAGAGTTTTCTAGGATTACGACTAAACTAAATGTATTAAGATGAATATGGAGACCACTGTTGGCATTATGTATAGCTAGAAATAATAGTGAGATCTATTGATAAAATATAAGTATAATAGCTTCTAGCACTATAAATTGGTGATTATTAAATGTCATACAACCAACACTATGTCAATGTAAGAGGAAAATGTATCACATTTAGGAAAAAATAAGGTGTGATGAATATAGGTGATAATATATCTATAATTGAAGAAGGAAATGATTGTTTGTGAGAAAAATAATGTAAGCACAATCTTGATTATGCTTATATAATGATATCAACATATAAAGATCAATTCATTTGAGTAATTTCTTTTGTATTGAACAATGTTAAGATTGCAATTAATATAAATAAATTTCTCTCTAATTTCATGTTTGGTTTTTAGGTACGAAGGATAATCTCAAGCACCCAAGAAGGCCATAGATATAATAACTAGAAGTAAACAAATGATGAAAGAAGTTAAAGTTATGAATATCATTATTTCTACTAAACATAAATCACTATCCAATTTCATCTTACTTCTAAAAGTGGAAAGTACGGTCTGGTTAAAAGTATGGTCTAGACCACTAAAAGAGGGATTATATAGTCCAAAGTGGAAAAGAATTAAGATAAGTTTGATGCCTTGAAGATTGTGTTAACATAAAAGAAATTGATAGGACAATATAGCTCATATGTGAACAATCCTTTAGATAAAATAAAAAGGAGATACATTAAGAATCCTTTGACATAAAATATTAAAACAAATGTTAACTCTTTTCCAATTTTCACAAGTTCCAAACATATGTACAAAGAGAAACATCTTTAATAAGAAATATGACAAACATATATTTGAGGTTAGATCAATTAGATGTTTACAAAATATATAATTTAAACAAAATTTTAAGCTCATCTAAGATCTCATTGACATGATAAATACAATTTATGGGCAATCTTTTTTTGTTATTAATATAATAACAGGAAGTAGATACATACAAATTATAGGACAAAATGGATTGGAGATCCTCAACCCTCGAAGAATGATACGCGACTTCCTAGAAAGAAAATGTAGTCAACAACTACCATATTACACAACAGTTACCAACCCCTAGAATACACACAAATGGTTGATATCTCTCAAATAAAGGAGGGCAAACCAATACCAAAGATATGTAGTAGTAGAAGACCCGTATTGATGATATTATGAAGCCCAAAAAACCAAAACATAATATATTGGCAATCACTTCGACATGATGATGAATTGATGATCACATTGACATATGATGTATTAATACCATGATTTCTACCAAACATAAATCATTGTCCAATTTCACCTCCTTTTAAAAGTGAAAAGTATGGTCAAGGCCACTAAAAGAGAGATTATATGTAATAGTCAAAAGTGAAAAAAGAATTGAGACAAGTTGAATGCCTTGAAGAATGTGTTAAAATAAAAGAATTTGATAGGACAAAATAGCTACTAAATGAATAACCCCTTTAAATAAAATAAAAATCTAGAGGATTCTTGATTTTTGTTAAATCTTTGGTGCATGTTGATTTGCTCATGAAAATCTATGCTCATCTTCAATGTAATATTTTTTAAGATTGGTTGTGTATATGGTGAAAATGGATAACAATAATAACGATATTGAAAGGCTAAATGAATTCAACCACAAAACCCTAGCCTAACAACAACAAAGATCCACCATAACATATGAAGATTACCTAAGACAATGCAAATCAAATAAAATCACAAAGATTATACCATCACATGTCCAATAGGGTTTGGATCTCCATTCTTCCTATCTCCATTGATCTTGCTTGATATATCTGCTCTCAGATTTTATGTGCACAAGAGCTCAACAAAGAACGGAATGTGGTTGCAAGTAGGATCGTAGTGTAGTCAAGTCACTAAGATGATTCATTAGGGTTTGATAATGAAGGAAGCTTCTCCTTATATAGAAGACACTACATGAAATGGAGGGATAAGATTGAGAGGTGAAAAAGGAGGTCGGCTATGATTAGAGGGTAGGTAAAAGAAATAATAAAATAATGAAAGGGGTAGGTAGTGTATGAATTAAGAGATGAATGACATGTGTCATGGGTAGAAAAGGTTAATGAATTAATTAAATAAATAAAGATTTATTTAATTAATAGAGGAAGTGTGATCAATTAAATAAATAAGATATTTATTTAATTTAGGAAAATGATAATTTAAATAAATAAATGTATTTATTTAAATGAGAAATAAGGCTAGAAGAGGATAAATGAATTAATTAAATAAATACAGATTTATTTAATTAATAGAAGAATTAAGCTTAGATATTTATTTAATTAGACTAGACAATTTTGGGTGTCTACAGGTTGTGGCTGGGGAAAACCCCTTTTGCCTATTTTCCCTTGAAGAAGAATTACTTGTCTCTACTTCCAGGTTGCATGCTAAATGGGGATGTAAATTTAAAGAGAAAACATAGAGGAATCTTTAGTGCTCAAATATGGAAGACCAAGGCTGATTCAAATGCTCAAATTTTAATATGGTAAATTTTACATCATAAATTACTTGTATGAGATAGATTGAGGCATTTAAAGATTATTCAAACTCCTTGCCCCTTTTGTAAACATGTTGAAAGTGTAAAACATATTTTTTGAGACTGTTTTTGGGCTAAAAAGAAATGGACCTCAATTTTGGTACACTTCCTTGTTGTTTTCAGCTATGTTCTGGGTTGGAAGGAAGCAATTTTGGGTGTTGGTTTGACAAAGAATATTATTGTAGATTCAATGAGAAAAAATATCTTGTTTCATATTTAGAAAAGTAGATGTTTGGATGTTTTCTCTAATCAAATTACTTGTCAGGAAGTGGAAATGCTTAATTTTACTGTGACGTTAAGTTACAATTTGTTTTTTTTTATGCTCTTAGCTAGAGAAGAAGGCCACCTACAACAAGCTATTGGAAGAGATTAAGTACCAAAACATTCAATTGCATTCAGATGATGTTCAATATTCTAGACAACTTGAGAAGTTCTTCAAATTTTATATGTAATGCTTGGTCACTGGATGCATTGCTTATTCTCATGTTACCTTTAGCCATCTGGCTTCATGTATGTTTTGTTAAATTTTCATGTACAACTATTGTTATGTTGTAGCCTCTGTTGGTTTTAGCTCTTAGAGTATGTTTTTAGAACCTTCTAAACAACTGTTGTTGCTATTGCCATTTGTACAACTAGATGATCTAGTTCTTTATCTTTCCATTTCTTGATGTTGTTTTTGAGTTGCTCATAATTTATAACTTTTGTACTATGGTTTGTTCAATAAAAAAGAAAAGTAGAGATACATTAAGAACCCTTTGACATAAAATATTCTTCCAATTATCACAAGTTTAATATATTCATTATAAAAGTTCCAAACATATGTGAAAAGGGAATCATCTTTTATAATATATAAGACAAACATATATTTGAGGTTAGATCAATTAATACTAAATGTTTACTAATTATATAATTTAAATAAATTTTTAAGAGTCCAAGATTCTGTTAATCTTAGAGGATCCGGTTAATACTGAGAGGGGGGGGGGGGTGCTGAATCAGTATTAACAACAATTTCAAACTTAAAACTCAACCTTATAAAACTTCACCAAATCAATCATAAACCAGTAATAAACTCTTTACCATTACCGGTAATCACTGATAACCAATTGTTAAACTGATTTATCAAGTCTACACATTGTGTTCATCTACCATGCATTAACTGAAAACAAAACATAACAACACATAAAAACATTCACCATATGAACACCATGTTTTTCACATGGAAACCCAAATAGGGAAAAACCACGGTGGGAATTGGTACCCACAAAAATTGTGCACTCTTTTGAAATGCGCCCTATTAGGAGCCTAGCCTAGTTAGGAGCTTACAATGATGCCCTATTAGGAGTCACCCAGTTAAGGGATTTAGATGATGAGTCCTGTTAGGAGCTTTGACCTGTTAGGATCAACCTTGCAAGAAGATTTAACACTCATATGTTGAGCTCTACCCAGTTAAGGTATTTATAATGTAAGGCTTGTTAGGACCTACCAGTTAAGGGATTTTAGCTGTTGCAATTGTTAGGGAACAACAATGAATGATCTGGGTATAGCACTTAACCGCTTGCTTAATCAAATCCAATTTATGCTCCAAATTTGCTACACTCTGGTTCGGCTTCACACTCTTCTCAAAACCACCGACACAACAAACATCAACTATACCGACCTAAATAACCTTTACAACTTAGTCGGTTACAAAACCCTAAGACTTACAACATAGATCGTCACATATCTTTACAACTCATTACATATCATAATTGATCATCATATGGATCATGACAATCAATTACAAATCAATTACAGTCGTTAAATGATCACCGCACCTCGATCTGATACACTTTCAAACCCTTAGCTCATTCCGCTAAGCACTTTGCACATTCCCAAGAAATTCTCTCTTGATCATGCCAAAACATCATTCAAACACTTCACGTGCTTCTAGCCACATCATTACCAACATTTGAACTTATGTAGATCACCGCCAAACCAAAAATCATTACTGGTTAAGAGAATTATTTACTGGTCCTTAAACCCTAGCAAAAATACAATAAAAATCATAAACATGACTTCCAGTAACCTAAACATGATGTGGTTCTGATCAGATACATATTACAATGATACAAACTCACATTCCAAACTGCAATACTTCAATCATCACCAATCACCAGATCTAATCAAAACATTTTCTCATTTACTGGTTAAGGTCCTAATTCCTAGTTCACTATCTCCAATACCGGTAAGGCATTTCTGATAGACCAAAAAGACTAAGATGACAAAATACAACATAGTAACATCAGTTGCCATCAATGACAACACAAATAACTGATAAAAGTCATCCAATCATGCAATCTCAATCTCGTCATGACAATGTCATCACAAACAATCCTTTACTGGTTCAGTCATCATTCTTCATTTGCATCAATTATGCCAATCTGGCCAACATATTCCATTAACATGGTAAGTATAATGTAGTGATGATCTCATTGACATGATAAATATGATGAATCGACAATCTCATTGACATGATAACTATGATGCATGGAAGATGTAATGCCCCGCCAGGAAACCCCGAAGGGATTAAGCCATAACACAAGAATAGAGTGCAATAATTTTTTTTTTTTAAAGTTACACCACATAAGATACAACAAGATAACAAAGATTTAGATTACATAGCGGAAGACATCAACAACTATCACCTAAAGAGTTTCCCAACGAGATTACTTAAATTTCACAATTCACTTAACTCACACCATTAATCCAATAAGCTGATTATCTTAATAACAAGATAATTCTTAATCAGGATAATTTCTTTCAAAAGATGGAAATATAAATAACAAGCAAGGACTCATCCATTAAGATCTATTCATAATCTTCATTCAATCTTTTCATTTAAAATTACAAGCCATACATCCAATATTCTAACACACTAAAATTCCATCATAAACATAAGAGATCTTTTCAAGCATACTTAATTTCTTTAACAACAACTGAATATATTCCATTACTCTAAGTTACATTCTTTCATATTCCATCATATTGCATTTTAAAAGACGATTACATACATGCATCAACGATAATTCTCATCTAAACCACTTATGCATTCGATCAACATGGCATTCAAGAAGGGACTGAATATAAGCATTTAAAGTTAATTCCATTTATCCACTTAACCATTCTAACATAAGCTAATCATACACGATAAAGCTGATTAAAGGAAACATAAGAGAATACATCACATAACACCATAATGATCTCGGAGTTCACCCCTAAAGGGCTACATCTCCGGGTCTACTCAACTGCAAGACCCCTCTGATAAATTAATAAAGTTAAGAATACAAGAGGTTACACTATTACAATCCAGCCATCAAGGCGAAGTACAAACAATATACAAACGACCGCATCGGCCAATAATTACATAAATGATCCCTGAAAAGAACAGGATCCAGCTGAACATAATCAAAGCTAAAACAAAGGTCCAGAAGAGCATCCATAAAGCTGAGCCACCACCACACAAGGTCTAACATGAAACCAATACTCACAAGGGTAGATACAAAAGGATGACCCACAAAGGTACTCCTAACAGGACAAAACGACAACACACTAGCGAACGTAGGGACAAGTGTCATCACACAACCTGGTATGGTTACCATGGCAAGTCTTCATAGGTGCCGGCCCCATACACTGGGTTACCCTGGCAACCTAATCCGAGCTTCCGGCCCATCCAAGCCTCATGTGGACCCACACATCCTCTCGTGAAGACAAGGATGGTGGTTTGCCATTTCAGGCCTTCTCACAACATGTTGAGTCTATGTTAGCACTCGTCTCATGTGTGAGGCACATTTATCTTACTTAGAGATTACATTCTAATCTACTTAGGTTATCACTTATTAGACTCACCTTCGACGGGTTACCCAGCAGCCACTTTGGGCGCGGCCCCCAATCGAAAGCCACTTTCCCATACGACACTAGACTATACTCAACGAACTCAAACCCAAGGAATACACATGGTCAGACGAACGGAGTTCAAGAAGAGAGGACAACCATTTGGTCAAACACGACTCAAAGATGATCACTTACTGACGATACTCTAACTAGAGACCTGACAAACTAAGGTCAACCATGAATCATCATTCGACACCCACACAAGGATATGACCAACTACGACAACACCACAATACAACAGTCAACTCGGAATCGAGGACTGAAACAGGTACCTCAAATCATTCCATACGACAGGGTCCCATCAAAACAAGCACGACTTGCCATTTCATAATCAAAAGCGAATACAGAAATTAAACTCGCATAGGAATATTCAACAGATACAATCTTTCCGAATTGATCTAAACATTAAACGTCGATCAAGTTTTTTGCAAGATCTATATCAGATTACCGTTATCTACCTCACCAAGGGATAAGTTGCTCTTGGTTTTCTAACTCTCTAAGGTTCAAAGCATCGAACAGACATATAAAGCCATAAAGAGTTTTTTAAACCAATTCATATTAATTAAACTCAGACAACCATTAATCAAATAAACAAGATATTTAATCCCCAATAAAAAATCATTGACATACTGGTCCAAAACCGACCTCTACAGTTTCATATTTTTCAAACCCAGATGCATAATACGGATCACGGAAATATAATTATAAAAGAGAATCTAATGAAGATAATCATTTCCAAAAGCACATCGTTTAAATTCAAATACCCAACGATAAATATTTCACTTACTTCTCAATTACTCAAATGATATGTTCTGGAATAATATTTAACATCATCAATTAGTAATCCTAACATATTTCAACAGTCTTTCAATAACATAATCTTCTGTTTTGTTTTTAAACAATAATACCTCAATTAGCCAAATGCTCTAATCAGCTAGAAGGTAAGATATAAATTTATTAGTCCAAGATCAATCAGAATATAATCAATAATGTTCAATTGCGAAATTACAGTTGTAGAACTTAATTAGAAAGAGGGCATAAGTCACGAAATGAAGTTGAATAACAATTAACCTATAAACTCCATTATAAAATTAATCAATATCAAACTAACATTTGTCACGATCATGCCACCTTAATCATAATTAAGAACTAATTAAAACTTAGCATTAAAATAACTTACATTTAAATGATATTAAATATCATATGCATTTTTTTGAATAATAAAAAAAAAATACATAAAAAAAAACCATTTTAAAAACTATGTTAAAAACGCATTTTAAAAAGAGGCGAGGGCGGGGCCCACCTCCCAACGGGGATGGCCAGGCGCCCAACCCTAGCCGCAGGCGGAAAGAGATGCGCGGGCGGCGCCACGATGGTGCCCACAGGTCCCGCGGCGCCCTGCGGCCACCGCGGCCCCTGCGGCCACCACCGTGAGCCGCGGGCAACACTGAACGCGGACCACCAAGGGAACGGGGATGGAGGAGTAAGGGGGACGAGCGGGGGAGGGGAGGAGGAGCGGGTGGAGCTCCGCTCCCCGCCCTCCAACCCCAAACCAAGGCTGCGTTTTTATTAAATCTCGTCCAGTTCGGTAAAAACAAAAAAACGCACAATTCGAACTAAAATAAATGCACAGTTCGATATTAAAAATAAATGTTTTCTTTTTCCTTTTAAACACAGTTCGTTTCTTTTCCATAAAAACGGGATAACAAAAGAAAACTTTCGAAGTTTAATATTTCGATTTAATCATGCAAGAGATCCATTTTCTATAATGAAATCTGGGTTTTCAAACACCCACAAACAGGGTAAAATCTGAGAAATAACAAAACCCCAACAATCTGAAGAATATCAAATTATAAAAATTTCTTCATCAAAACCCATACTTGGGTAAAATGGGCAATAAACTAAATAACTCATCTATTCTTCCCAATAACATCTAATCTCTAAACATAGAATTCAAATTGAGAGCACCCAATGGAGATTTACACAACAATTCCTCATGAACAGCCATTTCCAATTCATATCCAAAATTTGGTTTTGAAAGAAAAACAAGAACAATACAACCAGAAATCAAAAAGATGGATCTGAATCCTACCTTATCTCGCATTCCTGGCAAAACCTGCTGAAGAGCCCCCAATCTGTAGCTCAAGGAATCCTTTCCCCTCCAAAACCCCCAAATTTCCTCCAAAAATATTTTCCAACCAAAAATTTTCCCAAAATTCTCCATCCTCTAAATTTTCCCCAAATTTTAGGTTATAAGGAAGAGTTGACCAAAATTCCATTTTTGGAATTAAAATTTTTTATTTAAAAATAATTCTCCAAATTAATTCCTTTCTAACTATAGCAACAAATTAACTTGCTTTTCAATTCAAAATCGATTTTCTCATTTAATCCAATTTAGCCTTTCTAATTTCAAAAGCCAACAGAATACAATTAAGTCTATTGCAATTAAATACAAAACTTTCTTTTCAACAGCATATTCAAAATGCATTTAATATTCAAAATCAGTCATTTAATCGAACTCACTTCCAATTTAAAATAAGCAATTCATATCAACGAAAATCGCATAACGAAATCCCGATTAATTTAGTCCATTAACCTCTAATGCACAAATACATATTTAATCAAGATAATTACTAAGGACTAATTAATCAATTTAACCATGCACACCAAGCACGCAAACCAAGAAGGTCAACCAAACAGACGACTCGCAAACCCAAACAAAAAAGGAACACCGACGACGGCTGACGATGCTCACTTGAGCACGACGAAGGTCAACTAGGGTCTTATGACCACCTAATCCAACTCTAAGGATTAAAGAGTACACTCAAACCTGCAGATCCAGGTGAAGACGAACCTCGCACTCATGCGGCGTTGTACCTGAAATCTCCTGCAACCAAGAGTCATACATGCATACATATATAAAATTTAATGAAAGCGTTAGCCTGATATTAATACCACGAACTAGGAACACCGAATAACTTGCATACAACTAGTGTGAAAACCACCTCAACAGCTATGCGTTAATTCAACATCTGACTATAACATTATATTAAGATAAACTAACCAAGATTAAACCAAGATTAGAGATTGGTTAGGGTAGGGGTACTACAAAGATCACATTGACATAATAAATGCCATGATGTAATGATATCATGATTTCTACCAAATATAAATCACTGTCCAATTTCACCTTAGTTTTAAAAGTGGAAAAAATGGTCTAGGCCACTAAAAGATAGCTTATATGTACCAGTCAAAAGTGAAAAAAAAAATTAAGACAAGTTGAATGCATTGAACAATGTGTTAAAATAAAAGAATTGATAAGACAAAATAGCTCCTACATGAACAATCCCTTTAGACAAAATACAAAATAGAGATACATTAAGAATCATTTGACATAAAATATTAAAACAAATGTTAATTCTCTTCCAACTATCACAAATTTGATCTCTTCATTGTAAAAGTTCCAAACATGTGTACAAAGAGAAACATCTTTAATAAGATGTAAGGCAAAGATATACTTGAGTTTAGATCAATTAATACTAAATGTTTACAAATATATAATTGAAACAAAATTTAAGAGTCCAAGATCTCATTGACATGATAAAACAATGTATCAACAATCTCATTGACATGATAGATATAATGTATCGATGATCTCATTGACATGATAAATATGATGAATGGAAGATCACATTGACATAATAAATACCTTGATTTCTACTAGACATAAATCGTTGTCCAATTTCACCTTACTTTTAAAAGTGGAAAGTATGGTCTAGGCCACTAGAAAAAGGCTTATATGAAATAGTCAAAAGTGAAAAGAAATTAAGACAAGTTGAATGCCATGAAGAAAGTGTTAAAATAAAAGAAATTGACAAGGCAAAATGGCTCCTACATGGCAATCCCTTTAGCTAAAATAAAATGTAGAGATGCATTAAGAATCCTTGGACATAAAATATTAAAACAAATGTTATCTCTCTTCCAATTATCTCAAATTTAATCAATTCATTTTAAAAGTTCCAAAAGAATTAAGACAAGTTGAATGCCTTGAAGAATGTGTTAAAATAAAATAATTTGATAAAAAAAATAGCTCCTACATGAACAATCCCTTTAGAGTCCAAGATCTCATCAATGGCATGATAAATATAATGTATTGATGATCTCATTGATATGATAAATATGATGTATCGCCGATCTCATTGACATGATAAATAGGATGCATGAAAGACCACATTGACATAATAAATACCATGGTTTCTACCAAACATAAATCTTTGTCCAATTTTACCTTACTTTTAAAAGTGGAAAGTGTGGTCTAGGCCACTAAAAGAGGGCTTATATGTAATAGTCAAAAGCGAAAAAGAATTAAGACAAGTTGAATGCCTTGAAGAAACATATAGGACAAATAACTCCTACATGAACAATACCTTTATGTAAAATAAAAAAAACAAAGATATATTTAGAATCTTTCAACATAAAATATTAAAACAAATGTTAACTCTCTTCCAATTATCACAAATTTGATCATTTCACTAGAAAAGTTCCACACATACGTGTAAAGAGAAGCATCTTTAATAAGATATAAGACAAACATATATTGGAGGTTAGCTCAATTAGTACTGAATATTACAAATATATAACTGAAACAAAATTTTAAGAGTCCAATATCTCATTGACATGATAAAACAGTGTATCGACAATCTCATTGACATGATAAATGTGATGTATCACCAATCTCATTCACATAATAAATATGGTATGTCGTCAATCTCATCGACATGATAAATGCCATATATCTTTGAATGATCTCATTGATATGAGAAATATGATATATCCAATTATCCATTAACCAACAAATAGAAATTTATACTCTAATTTCCCTCATATTAGGTATAAAAAAGAAAAAGTAAGCACAAGAAAGCTACCCAAACATTGACCACATTTTAGTAGTACCGTGAGAAGATATATTGTTAGGTGGGCCCCGTGAGAATATAACCAAATCTTACGAAATTAAACGTGGTGAGATGAATTTCTTATATTGACCCAAACAAATGGTACAAATGTACCCACGTACGTTATAATGTAATATGGAAGACTTTAGAATTAAAAGTTTTTTTCTTTTATCGTGCAAATTATTAATTTATTCAAGAGATTCTTCACTTCCTCAATCCATTTATTCAATTAGAAGGTTGAGTTTTATAACAAGATTGATTTTTTTATTTTTTTAAATATTGAAGAAAGAAGAAAAATTACAATTATTACAAGAATGCTGAACACAAGATTATATCTTGGTTGGAATGAATTGATTTAAAAATGATAGTTAGAATGTTTGCACTTTAGGCTTGGACCAAGGAAAGTCTATTATCCTATTGGAAGAGTTCCCAAATACAAATTTGTCTATGAAAAATTGCGTTTAAGATATGATTAGTTTTAATTTAATTTGATTTTGATTTTATATATTTTAAAGTTTTGACTTTTTATTTATTTTGTTCTGTAAGGATTAATGTGTATGTGATGAAATTTTATAAAAAAATAGTAATTAATTTTTTTTGATGAATAGTGTCTATATTGTCATTTAAAATAGTGTTATATATTCATTAAAAAGGTGCGTCAAAAAAGTTTCATTCACATAGTTCAAATGAGGCTACAACCAAGAGCAAAAATATTATAACAATAAACACTAGTTACTAAGTGGTAAGAGCAAGAGTAGAGGGAGGAGGAGGAGGATCTCAATCATCTAGTTTGCCCCATGCATCAATAGGGTCCAAAGTGTACATAGGAGGGTCTAATCCATCATTATCATCTTGGTTATCTTTGTAAGTGACACAAATAGAATAAATTCTAAGAGCCAATTGAGAGAATTTGTCAAAATTAGGCCAATTTGAATTCCCACCTCCAAAGGTGTATTAATTCTATCTAATTAGGACAAAGGTGGCCTTGATTAAATGGAGGTAGCACCTAACTACCATTAATATAAGGTAGTGGTGACACCTGCGTACCTTAGATTGAAATGTGCACATGCCATTATTAGATGCTTGGGTGAGTGTAATTAAATATTTATAATATGCTATGTAAATTTATTAAATATAGGTGAAATATATATTCATTAATTCACCGCAAAAGTTCCAAACAATGACCATTACCTAGATGCAATGAGTGCTAAGTGGATCATTCATTCTCATGAGAGATGGGTTCTCATGAACCATACTCATGAAACGAGAGTCAATGAGTTTGACTCAAAAAACTACATTGTTGAATTGTGATAGCAATATTATAATTTGATGTGTAGTAGAAAATATATCCTACTTATCAATATATGAGCTAAAGGAGCTCTATAATGAATGGTTCATATGGCACAACACTTGTTGAAGGTTTTGAAAATGAGCTTGTAAGCTAAGTGGGTTTAACTTGTTTTGACACTCATTTGGTTGGTTTCAATATGTTGTCATTGATGGCAACATGTTCCGACTTCATATTTTGGTTTAGTTGTGTACCAACAAACACTTCACCGGCACCGGCACCGACAGGTTGGATGGAATTCTTTGGTTACCGGCAATGCAAGTTGACATGGTTTATATCCAGGTTATCGGTATTGGAGGCCGACATCATTTGGGAGATCCAGCATCGACAATTGATTTTGATATTCGTGTATTTATGTTATTGAGCTGACATGTATGTTCATATTGTAATTATCTTTGTAAGCCGACATAAGGCATGATGAATTGTAAAGGGTATATAGGTCAGTTGATTAGATCATTTTGTAATATGTAGGATGTAAGGTTATGGAATGTAGTGGAGATGCGAAATATGAGAGAGATCATGTATGTGAAGATATTTATGTAAGAGGGTATCCCGGTAAGGGTTTAGGGTTTCAGACCGGAATAGACATAGTTTAATCGGAACTATATCCAGGCATAGAAGATGCTATCATTACAGTTCAATCATTTCTCCAGATTGTAGTCTAGATTTGTATGTAGTTATTGAGGCTCCTTTTGTGATTGAGTAGTGTGCTCTAGGTTGTAAGCTTTCCTGCAAGTGCAAACCCCTATATTTTTTAATATCTTTTCATATGGTCAGTGGATTGATATTGTGGGTCACATATCCCATCGTGGTTTTTCCTATTTGAGGTTTTCCACGTATAATTCTCTGTGTTATGGTATTCATTTGTGTGATTGGCTTATTGGTTACTTTACTTATTTCAATCTTATATGTATTGGTATACCGGTTGGTGAATGCATGTTTTAATAAGGTTAAAATTGTTCATTCTAGTAGAACACTGATTCACCCCACCCCCTCTTAGTGTTTTTGGATTCCAACAATTGGTATCAAAGCCTTGTACCTCAAAGGAAGTTTAACAACTTGAGGAAGATCCAGAATCCGGAATCCATGGATATGAGTTTGGAGAAGCAAATTGAGGTGGCACTTGAAGATTATGATGCTAAAGGGTTGAAGAACTTGAAGTTACAAGATGAAAAAGGAAGAAAATCTTGTTGTATCTTAGAAAAACAAATTTGAGGAATGTGGAAGGTTGATTCATGAAAATGATATGCTGAGAACTAATTTAATACAATCCCAAAGTAATGAACAAGAACTTGAGAGACAATGATAATTCTAAGAGATGATCTAACTATTGCAAGTGAGTATAAAGAAAAATTCAAGATTAGTTCAGAACAGCTAGATGAGTTATTGAAAAGACAAAGGCAAAATTGAACAAGGATAGAGTTTCGGTACTGCAAATGAAGATCAAAACCTTAAGGAACTAGTAAGGAAGCTTAATGCTTACAAATTTAATAGTAGATGCTTTGTTTGTAATAAATTTGGTCACATGGATAGGCAATATAGAAATAGAGTAAATCAAAACCCTGATTCTGCTCCTGATCAATGTTCTAAATGCAATAAGTATGGTCATAAGACAGAAGATTGCAGAATGAGTGTTAAATGTTATGCATGTGGAAAATTTAGACATATGGCTAATCAGTGCAGGTCAAGCAATTGCACTAGTTTTAGCAAAGTAATTCAAAAGAACAATGTTATATGCTATCCATGCAATGAGGTTGGACATACTTCTAAGTTCTGTAGAAGCCGAAATCCACTGATTGGTAATGAAGGATCAAATGAGAAAGGGAAAGAGAAAGTTAATGAAATATGGCAAGATCATACCCAGAGATGGGCCAGGAAGTCAGAAGAACAATCCGCAAATGGAAATGCACCGGTTACTCAACCGACAGAGGAGGTTGCTCTTGCACCGACATGAAGCTCATCTGGTAACTAAGGCAAATTCCTTAGGGGTAGGCAAAATTCATGAATATAGTGGTCATGCCCTGGGAAGAGGTTCTGGAAGATGTTCCATACATTGGAGATGCTTATCCGGCATGGAGATGTTTAATTGAGATTTGGTATCTTCCACCGGAAGTCATTCATGTCAATGATTAATTAGGGTTTCTTGGAGGTTAAAAGGATGAATTCACTTCATTTCTGATCACTTTGCATTCAGAGCTATTCATAGAGATTTAGAGGAAGTCTAAGGCGATTCGGTGTGATCGATATCTTCTTGAGTGATTTCACCAGCGATCAGAAGAGTTCTTTAGGGTTTTTCACCAACATCTATTCACAGGTATTTATATTTCATCATGGAAGCAGGATCATCATATGTACCTATTTTTATTGCAAATCCTATTGTTGTTGAGGTCAAGGACCGTACTAGGCCTATTTTGAAGTGATATCCGCATATTGCTACCCTGGACGATTTGGTTGGTGCATTTTCCCATGTCCTGGAAGGAGTCGTGTATGTTGAAGATGTCAGAGCTTACATTCACTATGATATTGAGGATTTAGGAATGAGTGATATTAAGAGCATGTACATGAGAGAGTTAACGGGAGATTCTAGAAAAATTAAGCCCGAGTACCAACATATTGAGGATCTGGGGTTTACCAACATTCTAGATATTCTGAAATTTGAAGATGAGATTGTTAGATATGTTTTAAGTAGAGTGCATGGAGAATTTATCTGGTTGGATAGACCATATAAGATCTTGAAGGAGGCCATCACCGGTTTACCGTAGGTTGGACAACATCCCGAGAAGAAGGTTTCTAATGATTAGGTCAACAAGATCATCGGTACAACATCAGACAAGCGATCAATGAGGATTAGTACTATCGCTGACAGAGATATGAGATTCGAAAGCATGGTCATTAGTTACAAGGTAACTCAATCAAACTGACTAAATTCTGTTTCTAGCTCCTGCATTTATGCAGCTCATAAAATGATGAGGGAGAATGAGAAGTTAGATCTATGTGGTTGGATGTTGGATGAATTGTTGATTAACCTAGGAAAGATCAAAGGAGAGAAGAAAGGAACATTCTGGTATGGTAACCTAATTGTCTATTTAATGTTGTTTTTCATTAATGAGACTCCCAGTTTTGGGAAGAGACAATGGGCATTCGATATCCCAGTAGGGAGGCAACTAAAACAATCAATTGCTACATTGGGTAGTCAAAGTGATGACAAAGTGTGGGGTTACTTTAAGGCATTTTAGAAGGTTATGAATTCTAGGGAGAGGATTCCAAAGCACATTGTTGAGAAGTACTCAACCGAGATATGCTTCATGGTCAAGAAAGATGAAACTTTGATGGAGGCAGTCAGTCCCTCGAAGATTTGGATTGAAGAGATGGGTTATTAAGTTGAAGCACAGATTCTAGATTCTTATGCACATATGCTAATTGATGCACCTATTGATGAAACTGTAAAAACCTTTGGTATTGCTAAGCAGAAAAAGAAAGAGGTTGAAACTGAGTTCAACTAGAAGAAGAGGGAGAAGCAGGAGGGCAAGGCAAGTAAATTTGTTGAAAAGGTTTCACAGGACATCAAGGAATTAATTGATGTTGTTCTGGAGAAAGGGAGAAAAAGGAAAGAACTAGAAATATTCATTGAGCCAATTGCAGTAGAAACTGGATCTAATGATGACACACCCTTAGCATTTAAAAGGGTATTGAGGAAGAAAACTGAAGAGACTAAGGTAGAAGATAAGAAGCAATCGGTTAGGAAAGTTACTATCAAGGTACCGACATAGAAAAGAGCACCTAAAGAAACACCTTTAGCCCCATCTGGTAGTGGAAGAAGAAAGAAGATGGATGACACCGATCTTGCACTTGTATCTAGTAATGTAAATATTATTCCACCCAAGACTTGTGCAAAATCAATTGATGAAATAACTAAAGATGGTATGTTAAAGAATGTATAGTTTCATTATGAGAATTTGGATAATGATGAACAGAGAGAAGTAGAGGAATCAGTTTTGTTGTATTTGGATATTTATAAGAAAGCCTTGTTAGAAATTGAAAACCAAATACTGGCACAGTTATATGACATATTAGATGCTAGAAGATTATCAACAATGGAAGAGGACAAGCATATAAATATTCAGGAATTGTTATTTGTTTATGTTTCTATTACTCCAGAGGATATGGACAAGACACTTGAAGTTGCAAATAGGAAAATCTTTCATAGCAAGCATAGAATAATCAGTCTTATGTTAAGTAGGGTCAATGAGATAGTCAAGGAGACCCACAAGGCATGGGTTAAGTTCTTTGAAGAAAATCGTGGTTTTCATACTTCACCGGAAGCAAAGACAAATACTACAGACATCTCGGTTGAAGGGAAAGGTAAAGGTATTGTGGGTACTTCACCCTTAATTTTGAAAAATATCAAGATATTGGATATAGGGCCCCCGATACAGACTAATGTATAGGTAAATTTTGAGATACCAGCAGAATCAGAGAGTGTAAAGGTTGCAAGTGTACATGTTACTAATGTTGAGGACAACAGTCCTCCAGATCAGAATGTACAGGATGAGGACATAGTTCCTAAGGAGGAACTAGCAGTTACTGAGACTGCACCAAGTGGTGAAGCCACCGGTGCAAGTGAGGAAGCTATAAAAGTTAAAACATCAGAGGATAAGAAAGGAGAATCCGGTAGGGAACCGGTAGTGAGTCCATCATTGTTGTCAATTGACACCTCGCAGGTTGAAAAGAAAAGCATAACTAAGATGAGTTCTACTGAACTCATGATGATGGTTGCACATAAAATGGTGAAGGAGGGATCTATGGATAAAGGGGTTATTGATCATTCTATCACTACTTTTCATAGACTTGTCCCGAAGGGCAAATTTGACAATGAAGCAATCCCATCTGGAAAACTTAAAGTAATCACAGAGCACATTTCCAAGGAATTTCAGTCTTTACAAAAAATATCAAACTGACAGGCATTGTAGAGGTTTACACATGCAAAGAGAGCAACATTTGATCAAATGATTGAGTCGGAGAGGAAGGAGATTAATGATAGGTTGAAATTGATTGATAATGCTTTGAGGCAGTGTACTCATATTTATAGAGTATGTTGTAACACAAGTTTACTTACATCTGATTTTGATAAAAGGATTAAGGATTAAGGATATTCAGGAGGAGATTGTAGGTATAGTCAATTCTTTTGATGGTTCACACTCATTGACTACATCTATAGATGGTCAGATTTTGGTTTTGGAAGCCCAAGTTTTTAGCTCTTGAGAGGGAAAAAGATAAAATCATAAAGAGAGCTCGAAGTCTTAGAGGATTGGTGAGTCCCCGGTTGGATTCATTAAGCGTACATAAGAAGGAGTGTATAGATTTGGTTGGTAAGGCCACACCGACAGAGCTTAATGAGAAAGAGTCATATGCCCATATGCTAAATGGACTTGTATCTATTTCCAGCACTTTCAAATCAGGTTGGGATACTTATCTAGAGCTTTTGGAGAAGGCCTATCTGGATATTTTCAAATATATTCAGCTCTGGTAAGGTACTTTGGGACATTCATTGTACAGTCTTTTCATTCTTTGTCCTGGGTTTTGGTATTTTTTGGTATTTTTGGCATTGATGTCAAAGGGGGAGTATAGGTGAAAAATATTCGAGAGATATGGAATATTTTTTGTTATGATTGTAGATGGATATTCAGCTCAGGGGGAGCAGGCTCAAGATGAAACTGACAAATGGAAACCATGATCATTTTTCACATGAGTGTTGCCATCAATGCCAAAGTGGGAGACTGTTGGCAATTGACACTCATTTGGTTGGTTTCAATATGTTGTCACTGATGGAAACATGGTAACATGTTCTGGCTTCATATTTTGGTTTAGTTGTGTACCGACAGACACTTTACCGACACTGGCAGGTTGGATGGAATTCTTTGGTTACCAGCAATGCAGGTCAACATGGTTTATATTCAGGTTATCGGTATTGGAGGCCGACATCATTTGGGAGATCCGACATCAGCAATTGATTTTTATATTCATGTATTTATGTTATTGAGCCGACATGTATATTCAAATTGTAATTATCTTTGTAAGCCGACATAAGGCATGATGAATTGTAAAGGGTATATAGGTCAGTTGATTAGATCGTTTTGTAATATGTACGATGTAAGGTTATGGAATGTAGTGGAGATGCGAAATATATGAGAGAGATCATGTATGTGAGGATATTTATGTAAGAGGGTATTCCGGTAAGGGTTCAGAGTTTGTTTCAGATTGGAATAAACAGGGCTTAACTAGAACTATATTCAGGCATAGAAGATGCTATCATTGCAATTCAATCATTTCTCTGGATTGTAGTATGGATTTGTATGTAGCCAGTGAGGCTCCTTTTGTGATTGAGTAGTGTCCTCTAGGCTGTAAGCCTCCCTGCAAGTGCAGGCCCCTATATTTTTTAATATCTTTTCATATAGTCAGTGGATTGATATTGTGGGTCACAAATCCCACTATGGTTTTTCCTCTTTGTGGTTTTCCATGTATAATTCTTTGTGTTATGGTATCATTTGTGTGACTGTCTTATTGGTTTCTTTACTTATTTCAATCTTATATGTATCGGTATACTGGTTAGTGAATGCATGTTTTAATAAGGTTAAAATTGTTATAATAAGGTTAAAATTGTTAGTTCCAGTAGAACACTGGTTCACCCCCCCCCCCTCCCTCTCAGTGTTCTTGGATTCCAACATAACTTTGGAGGAAACTCTATGGTTAATTGTGCTTGAGTTGGAGTAGTGCTAGGATGGGGGACCTCCCAAGAAGGCCCAATGCTTCACCTCTATGAGCATCACCTAGATGCAACGAGTGTTAAGTGGACCTTTCATTCTCATGTTAGATAGGTTCTTTTGAACCACTACTCATGGAACACAAGTCAATGAGTTTGACTCAAAAAATTACATTGTTGAATCCTGGTAGCAATACCATAATTTGATGTGTTATGGAAAATATCTCCTACTTATCAAGAAAGAACATGTTTAGTTGTTAAGGTTGGATGGGCGAGTGGGTTTTCATTCTACTGAGTCTTCTCCTAAGGAGTGTGTATGTACAACATGGAACGAGATGTGTAGAATCATGCATGGTCGCATGGAGGATGCATTGGAGAGGCTTGATATTTCAGAAATGTTCATAGTAACTTTGTAAGAGCATTATTTTTTTTATTATTGGATAATACATAATGGATGATTTTGGAAGTTGAGTTCTTCCATTTTGAGGGTTTTCCTAAGGTATATCTTGTGTTATCTTGTGGCTTGTCTATTTTATCTTTGCATTATGGTTATTTTGTAAGTTTTTACACATATTTTTCTCTCATGCGGTTATGTAGGAAATAGATTAACATACTAGGTATAATGTATTATTTTATAACAAGTGGTATTAGAGATTTATTCATGTTTGTGGGAGTTGTGAACTCCTAAATTTAGTATAACCCTTATTTGAGTAGATCCTAGAACAAATTTGAATACATGGAAATGTAGGAAAAATCTATTGAGATGGGTTGTCATTCTATTGAGTCTTCTTCTAGGGAGAGTGTATGTACAACATGACATGAGATGTGTAGAATCATGCATGGTCACATGGAGGATGCATTGGAGAGGCTTGGTATTTCAAAAGTGTCCATGGTGACTTTGTAAGTGCATTATTTTTTTATTGTTGGATAATACATAGAGTATGGATGATTTTGGAGGCTGAGTTCTTCCATTTTGGGGGTTTTCCTAGGGTATATTTTGTCTTATCTATTAGAATTCCTGAAATACGAACCCCACAAGCCCAATTATCTTCTGAAAGAATACTTGTCACACATATAGAGAAAATTGAACAACAAAATAATTGAAGACAATAACAATGAAATTAATTGTATTGCTTTGAAATTTCTTATTGCTTATTGCTTATTGCTTATTGCTTATTGCTTATTGCTTATTGCTTATTGCTTATTGCTTATTGCTTATTGCTTATTGATTATTGCTTATTTCTTATTGCTTATTGCTTATTGCTTGAGTTACAATGAAGGATATGACATCCTTATAAAGAAATATAACTCTAACGATAGAAACCCTAAATGGTGGAGTCTACAAGATAGACTGAGAGTTTGAAACACAATGCATGAATCAGTCATGTATGCACAAATAGCATAATAGACTAATTAATGCATGAAACTCTCGAAAATATAAACATAGTTTGCTTTTCCTAGTTTGCATTATGCAAAGAGATAAATATTAATTAATTATTCATAATTTATTAATTAACTAAATAATAAATTATTTAGTGAATTAATGCAATTAAGTGAATAATTAATATATAAATTATTTATTCCAACATTATCTTGTGGCTTGTCTATTTCATCTTTGCATTATGGTTATTTTCTAAGCTTATACACGTAATTTTCTCTCATGCGACTATGTAGGAAATAGATTAACATACTAGGTATTATGCATTATTTTCTAACAAGTTGTATTAGAGCTTTATTCATGGTTGTGGGAGTTGTGAGCTCTTAAATTTAGTATAAGTATATTTGGAACAAATTTGAATCCATGGAAAAGTAGAAAAAATCTAAGAATTTTCAAGGTACGAGACACATTTGTAGGCATTGTTTTACAAATTTGGGGTTTTAGGGATTGCAAAGTTGTAGGATTTATTGTATGTATATGGTTTTGTAAAATATTTGGTCAAAAGGGTTTCCTAGATGGACTTCATAAGAGATTTTTGTAGGGAAATTTCCATAGATTACTTTTTTAGACAAAAAAGATCTCACCATTGGATCCACAAGGATTGAGAAATGAAGATTGACATAAAATTTGCCAAATTTTGGCCACTTAAGTTTTTTTTCCTAATGACCCCTTCAACCATATAGTCGTAAAGATATAAAATTTGTAGATTAAAATAAAACTTTGGGGCTATAGTTTGAAAAAAAAATTATAAATTTATTAGAATAAAATAAAATAAGATAAAAAAAATTATTGTGGGGCGAGCAGGGTGTTGGGGGTGTTCTGTAGACCTCCCTACCACTTTATAAGAATCATGGCCAACAACAAAAGTGTCATATAGGCTATATTGGCCATTACCAACAAGTAACAATATTAGTGGATCTCAGCCCCCCAACTAGGGCCCTTATTGCTCATGGAACTAGCTTGAAGCCCTGTGTTCAAAACCAATTTGAAAATTTGAAAATTTGAAAATTTAATCACTTTTTAATTTATTTTTTACCCCACCACTCATGCACCAACTAGGTGCCACCACCACCCATGGTCCACCAGTGAGGTTGTTGACTTGCCACCCCCTATAAGCATGGTAGGCAACTTTTTTCAATAGGGCATAACTTTCAACTAGTTTTTTGGATTTTCAACTTTCAATAGTTAACACAAATATATCTTCAAGAACTGTGTAGTGGTATTAGTTTGGTTCCTTGATTTTCTATTTTTATACCAATTATGAGAGCCATAAATTTAGATGTCTCTTTGGTACATAGCTTTGGTTATAGCTTTTGCATACAAAATTAAATTTTCAATTTTGAATAGGAATTGAAGAGCATTTGAAGTGTAATACATAGTGGATAATGTAGATTTAAATTTGTTGTACAAAGATATGTTTCTACTTGTTTGATCACTTGTAGATGCTTGAGATTTAGGGTGTGATTCTATGAGCATTTGAATAAGTAAAGAGGAAAAAACTTGAGGGAGTACATGTTCGTATGAGATATACATGATAGTACAATTGATTACCAATTTTGGTGCTTCCTAGTATATTATTTTTGTATTGGAACTAGTATTGGGTGCACATTATAAGATACTTATGTTATTAATATTGGAACTAGTATTGGGTGCACATTATAAGATACTTATGTTATTATTATGTTGTGAGAGACTACGTTGTTGTCTTTTGATTTATTACGCATGTGTATTCTTAGATGACTATTTCATGTTTTATGTTGAATCTCGTTTGGGAAAATTGTGTGTACCTTGACTATTATATATATGCACACACACACTTGACATGCATTGAGTTAGTACAAGTATAGGGAATTTTTTCACTTGATTATAGGTCTAAGATATTTGTCGAAAGTGGTTATTTATAGATGTCACATAGACCATAACCCTTTTTACCTTACCCATCATACTTGATTCTCATTGTAGATCTAGGGTTTTTGTGGTTTAATCTTGTTAGGATTTAGAATATTGAGAGTTAAAATTGACATAAAGAATTACAAATAACCTTAATTTCATCAACACCAAAAACATTCACTTACATTCCTATTTAATATTTAGCATTAATTTTGATGATTAAAACTAAATCAATATATTTCCAAAATAAACTTGTGAAAAATTCAAATTTAAACACTCATCCATTGAGCATCTACGTAGGTTTTGGTTTTGGAATTATACCAATTACCAACATTTAGGGTAATTTACATAAATAACCAAAACCTACGTAGATGCTCAATGGATGAGTGTTTAAATTTGAATTTTTCACAAGTTTATTTTGGAAATATATTGATTTAGTTTTAATCATCAAAATTAATGCTAAATATTAAATAGGAATGTAAGTGAATGTTTTTGGTGTTGATGAAATTAAGGTTATTTGTAATTCTTTATGTCAATTTTAACTCTCAATATTCTAAATCCTAACAAGATTAAACCACAAAAACCCTAGATCTACAATGAAATCCAACATAACATCAATGAAGAACCATAAAATATGAAAAATAATGAAATAAATCAAATGATACCATTCACGCATTCAATGGTTTTGATCATCATTGCTCTACTATCCCCATTGATCTTGTTTTTTTGATATGTTGCTCTCATATTTTTATGCTTGTACAAGAGCTCATTTGAAGAGTGAATAGTGGTTGTGATAATGTATGTTTGATTGCAAAGATGTAGGCTATGATTTTGACAGAATGTAAGTATGCTTGAACACTGGATCTTGAAATGAGGAGAGGAAGCCTCTTTTATAGAGAACGTCCTAAAAATGAAGGGTTGAGACTAAGAGGTGGGATAAAAGATGGTTGGTTAAGATTGAAGGGTAGGTAGAAGAAATAATATAATAAAGGGAATGGTTAAGATAAATGAGAGAAAAAGCTAAATGAATTAATTAAATAAATTAAAGAACTTATTTAATTAATAGAGGGAGGGGCCACATAAATTAAATAAATAAAATATTTATTTAATTTGAGAAAAAGAGAATTTAAAGTAATAAAATATTTATTTAATTTAGGATAGACAAGGGATAGAAAAGGATAAGTGAATTAATTAAACAAATACAAGTTCATCTAATTTATAGAAGAAAGGGGGATGATTAAATAAATTAAATATTTATTTAATTAGACTAAAGACAAATTTAGATGTCTACATCAATCATTTGAAAAATGAAAAAATACATTATTTTATTATTTTTTAAAAATGAGAATAAGAATTGGGTAAATAGGAAAAAGACTCATTCATTTGAATAATTTATATTTCAGAAGAAAATTTGATTTGTTGACTATGAGAGAAATTGGAAGCTAAATTTGATAAGATCAAGTGCATTTGATTAGGGATTGAGAGGGGAGTTTTCTTGTACATGCATTCAAAAATTCATTAATTGTGCTTGGAGAACTATTCATTTCAAGATTTTGCTAAAATTAAAGTATATTGTTTAAATTTATGTCTATCATCTTTCCTTATCATTTTGAAAGGTTGGATTAGGATTAGTGGAGTGCTATAAGCCTCCCATGCTTTAATTTTCTTGAATTCGATGTTAAATTAATTATATTGTGATTTTTCTAAAAACCACCATTATAATGCTAATTTTTTAAGAAAATGATTAAAAGTTGGATTTTATGTTTGGAAAATGGTGTTGGGTACTTTCACTTTAAAAGGGTATCTTTTTAATTTTGATTTCAATAATTTTAAAATTCCATGAATTTTAAGCTATTTTAATGAAGTTTTGATGAATTTCTTAGTTTTTGGATTTTTTTTAATTAAAGGAACAGATACAATATATTAATATTAGAACATATAAGAATACAATATAATAACTTGAGTCATAAAGATACCCTAACAGAAACTATCACTTTCAAAATTTTGAACCAATAGGATGCCCAAATATAAAAGTAGAGATGTATAATAAGATACAACAAACCTCAACCAAAATTTCCCTAACCAACAACATGAAATCCAAGGTCCAAAAGAAAAGACATGGAAAGGCACAAAATGTCTCATACAACATCTTGAAGAGAATTACAGCAAAGCCGAAAAAGCTTGTGGATACAAATTTTGATGAAGAACACCATAAAAACCAAGTATGTAGCCACATGACTTGAAGGTAAAAACCTTGAATTCCCAAATGAACCCCTGAAGAGGAAACAACAACTCTCGATATCTACAAAAGAAGCAACATCTCTAAAGTATATGAAGAAATTGAAGCACCTTCCTTAGTGTAGTTTGAAACCCTTGTATTTTGCCAACCATTGACCAAAATTTTCCAAAATTATTGAGGATTAAGTGTTAATTAAATTGACTCCTCATCACCATCCACATCATTACTTCCTCTGATAGTGGACCCTGATAGAGAAACTTCATCATCACTAGAATCAAAGGAGGGCTTCTAAACCTCACTAATAAACTCACTTCAAACTAAGGAGAACATATTTGTTCAAGTCAATTTGAAAGGTTTTGGTGGAAAATGTTTTAATATAAATTTTAGAGCTTAATACATCATAAATATTTGAACCAACAAAAAATCTTCTACTTCATCCTAATGCACTAAAATGGCATTCTTAAGAGATAGTGAATGTAATCATTTTGAAGAGCTTGAGATAAGGCTTGAAAAATGCACTTGTGGCTTGATAAGGTCTACACCAATTTGATTGAGAAAATGCCTCCCACTGTAATGTCATTTTTTCTCTAAAACTTAATTAAGTAATTACAACAAAATTAATAGATTAAATGCTAATGTTAAGATCAATTATAATATGTGATAAGATTAAATTAAATGTAAATAGCCAGAGTAGCTATAACATGCAATAATTTGACAAGAATTATAAACTCAATTATTAACAAAATAAATTGAATAACAAAGCCACATAATTCAACCATATTATGATCAGAAGATATATAAAACCTTCTCAATATATTGTAGCATCAAGGATTTAAATACTTATCTTAATCTTGAGCACTTGGAATGGTAAATCTCACTCTAAGAAGATTTCAGGTGGTCTTGGGTCCTTTATGGCTATAGCACCCACGTAGAAAATTGGTTCTTATATTGAATCAACCTATCTTATGGCATAAATAACATAGAAACTGGTTCTTACATAAAACCAAATCTTGCCTCATAGCATAACAACATAGCCCTAGCCTAGGGATGTTCTTACAAAGTACAATCACTTTAGATGGCAAGGGGGAGAGAACATAAATGATCTTTTTATTTTTTAGATTCAAATGTGTAAATTGAAAAGAGCATCCCATCACATATGTGTGCAGACAACAATGAGAATATAGCTTTGCCTTGGAAATACATGAAGAGATCATAAAATAAAGAGAATAAAGTGCCTGCAAAAAAAAAAAAGTTAGTGGATTAAAACTTGAGGCATGGCGTTAAGGGAGATTGCAATTCCTATGACAGCTAGATCAATGCACCATGAGCAATGTTGATGAGACCTTCATTTGGATGATCACCAAATTGTCGATTACATGCTAGCCCAACAAGAGAATATGCTAAATAGTTAGTTTCCTGATAGCAATGGTGAATTTCAAAAATTGGAACAACGAGTAAAGTCTCCCAAATTTCTTGAAATACATATTTTATTTTCCAATTGGGAATAACCTTTGATTTGCATGCAGCAACAGTATATAGAGAGACCCCTCTATTACCAAATTGGTAATATTGAATCTAACTACCAACTTAAAACCTACTAACAAGGCTTTTGCTTCTACCATAAATTGTTGGTTCCATCTGGGAGCTTGGATGACAAAGCTTTGATCACCTAACATGATTTGTCTCTGAGGATGCAAACAATACCAAAGGGTCATGGATTTATTTTAGTAGCTTCATCAAAATTTAGTTAAATGAAGTCATTGGTGTGTAGGATTCAATGGATGAACTTCCTATCTATCTTGGAAGACATGTATTGTATTAAAAATAATACCAAAGTCCCAAGATTAATAGCAAGGGTTTATTTTCTCGTGTTTGGTTGTGTTGTCTTTTATAGTCTTAGGAATTTTTTTTAATCCTTTTAATCACTTGGTTAGCTAGAAAAAATTTCTTCCTAAAAAATCTCCTATTTTGTTCCCACAAGATATTTCATATTAGTATGAAAGGGAAAACTATCTTAATGATTGCAAAAAAGGCCTCCTTGTGGAGGGGCCAACTTTCAAAGACTTTATGGAGTGTGTCCAGAAGAAGGGCCAACCAACTTAGCTTGTACAAGAGTCACTACCGACATGATTGGGCAAATGAAAATTGAAGAAGCAAGTGGTTTGTAGATTCCACAATCTTTCCACATAGAGAAAAAGAGAAAGGATATGCCAAGCCTAGATGGGATAATCTTGAACTGGTGAGAATCTTGTCTTTGAGAGCCAACCATGAAAAAGAAATTGTCTTGGGAAGAATAGTACCATGTCAGTTGTATACACCTAAAAAGGGTCTGGAGATAATTGATTAAATACGCAATTATTTAATTAATACCCCTTCCCAATTAATTAAATTTGTAATGATTTAATTAATTCCCCTTAAATTCATCTACATGTAAATAAATCTAAATGATTTATTTATATAGTTCATTTTTATATCCCCCTTTGATTAATTATTCTAAATTAATTAATTAATTTCCCCCTATCAAATTCAATTCTTCTAATCCCATACTTAAAATTAACAAATTCCAAGTTTGTTGAGTTTAATTGTCATTTTCCTAATTTTTGAATTTTTAAATTCAAATTGAGCACATGGCTCCTAACTTCTAACTATCCTAACCACCTTCTAACCTAACCCATTCAGTCTAATCCTGGGTCTAACAAACCCTATCCTATCTTGCACATCCTAACTTCCTTATCCTAACATCTTGTGGGTTGGATGTTCCCTCCTTGAGACACATGGCACTTTTGCCACATGTCTTCTCTCCTTTGATAATTGCCTTCTTGTGGGCAATTTGTTAGAGATTCCTTGACACTTGTCACCACAAAGATGACATGTGTCCCTCCCTCCAACTTCCTCAATCTTAGCAGTTGATATCTCTAGATCAAATCCTTACCATCGATTCCTACCACCTCAGCTTTGGCCTTGGAAACCCTATAAATACACCTCATTTTCATCAATCAATCCTCTTGAAATCCCTTGCATTTTATCTTTTTGCACAATTAATATAGGCAATTGTATCTTTCTATCATATAGCATAATTGATAATTAGATCAAACCTTAACATGTTTAGCATAATTTTAATCATGTTAATCTAGTTTCAATATCAATCATGTAGCCTAATCAATCATCCTAGTTATAATCATGCATCAAATAATCCTAGCCTCATGCATTTGCATTATCATGATCATATAGCTACTCAATTTTTGAGTTGCCACTTTGGAGGTCATTGCTTGTTGAGAGCCAACTATCTACCACCTTCAAGGTCCTCAAAAATAGAGGAGGATGGGACATCTTAAAGGAGGCCATTGGTTTTCTTTTATTTAGTTTTCCATTTGCTTCTTAATTTCATTTGTTGTCTCATCTATGTGCTTGTTTATTATAATTGACACTATTTTTAGCAGCACGCTAGCAAAAAGAATAAACCCTATACTTTTCTAAGCTACCTTGGAATCTAAGAGATTTGTATCCTTCTTTGACCCTGTAGTTACCTATTGGAGATGGAGCCCAAATTATTTGGTCCTTAGCTGGAAAAATGAGAAGGAATCAGTGTTTCAATAACCTTACAAGGAGAGAAGAATTTTCATGGGAGAAATGAAAATGAGAAAGTTCTTCCATAACATTGTTGATAGTTGTAAATCCTAAATGATTTTAAAATAGTCCTTGACCTTTCATTCCATTATTGTTTGAGTACAAATTTAACCTTTGTTGGATCGGGATTGTTTATCAAAGGGGGGAATTCATTCTATGAATCTTCCCAAAATGGGGCATTTTCTCCATTGTTGATAACCCATGTGAGGCAAAGGGGAAATGATCTCCCTACATATAATCAAAAAATTCCACATTTTTAACCCCAAAGGAAAATTGGAGACTGTGGAGATACTCTCTAGGAGATTTGAATCTAGGTAATTGGCTTGATAGATTTTATCACATTCTAAGTTTGGTTTAGAATACATGTTTCACACAAGTTTTGCACTAAGGGTCAAATTCCTTGGCTCTAAGTTGTGGATACCTACTCCACCTTGATATTTCAAAGTGCAAATGTTTTCCCAAGAAAGTAGGGCAATCTTATTTTTGTTGTCAATGTTGGACCTTTCCATAAGAAGGATCTAATTTTTCAATGTCATATAAAATTCCCTTTAGAATGGGAAATACATACGTGATGTAGTTTAGGATTGTAGATATCATTTATTTGATCATAAGAAATATGTCTACTAGTGAGAGCCACATTCTCTTCCATGAAGATATTCTATTTTGGGTTGATGTTGAGATTTGTGACCAATATGAGCTCTTGTTTGACCCCATGAAAAAGGGGATCCCAATGTATTTGTGGGGTAGCATGTCTTGTTTGAAACAAAATAAATATGCTGATCTATTAGATACAAGAGGGTTAGAATTAACTGAGAAAACCTTAGATTTGGAAGGGTCAATCTTTTTACATGCTGCTAAACAATACTTTTCCAAGACATATTTGATGTTTTTTGCTTGCTCCATTGATGTTTTAACTCAAAGTAAGGTGTCATTTTCAAAAAGAATGTGTGTGAGAACAATGGTAGAGGTAGGAATAGAAATTACCTTCCATATGTTTGGGCAAGTTTGGCTTGGATTGTGCAATTAAGAGCTTTTACTTAAATGATAAATAAGAATGGGGACAAAGGATTTCCTTGCCTAACCCCCTAAGAAGAGCTGAAGAATTCACATGGATATCCATTTACTAGGACCGATAATTTAGCACCTAAGGCGCAAGACATTATCCATTTGCTCCATTTATGTGAAAAGCCTAATTTATGTAGAATTTTCAATAGATCTCCCAATTGACCCTTTAATATGTTTTCATCATATCTAGCTTGATAATCATGGCTTTTATTTTGTTTGCTTCAATAGAATGAAGAACCTCATGAGAAATGAGGGCCCATATGTTGTTTCCTTACCAAGTACAAATCCACCTTGCTCTTTAGAGATTATTCCTGGAATTATATCTCTCAACCTTTGGGAAATGGCCTTTGTGGATATTTTGTATATGTTATTGCATAAAGAAATAGGTTTAAAATATAAAAAAGAAGAGGGATTGGAGCTTTTTACAATGAGAGCAAGGAATGTGGTGTTGAATTGTTTGAGAATGGATCTATTTCTTCTATATTCCTCTAGTGCCCTCCAAATGTCATGGCCAATAAAATTTTAACACTTCTGAAAGAAGATAGTTGAGAAGCCATTTGCACCATGAGCCTTGTTTGGAGGAGAAGACAATACCACCTATTTTATCGCTTCCAAGGAGAAAGGTTTAAATAAATCTGCATTATCTTCTTGAGACACTAGACATGGGAGTTTGCTTAGGATTTCTAATTTAGCTTGAGCCACTACTTCCATGTCATGTTGAGGCAGTTTGGATAATAGCTAAGATAAGAAAGAAAACACCACCTTAGCTTGAATTTTAGATTCATCTGACACTACATTTCTATGAGAGTCCTTAATATGAAAAATAGTATTAGAGTGCCTTTCCATTTTTGTTGAAGTGTGTAAAAAAGATGTGGTTTTGTCTCCATCCTTGAGCCAAATATTTCTAGATTTCTTCTCTAATAAGACATTCTACCGGCTCCAATTGGAGACTTTTTTGGGCATCATAGGATTGAGCAATAATACCATTTTGAATGATTTCTTCATTAACTACCTAGAGATTGCTAATAAAAGTTTCTTTTGTCACAAACATGCTTTTGAATTTCTCCACATTCTCTTTTTTTTATTTTTGTTTTTAATTATTGGAGCTTCTTAAAGGGTTAATACATTTTGGATCCTAGGAAGAAAGAGGCTAACAACTATCGCTATTAGATTAGGAGAAAAAATGTGGGGTCTTTAAACCACATTTGTTTGAATTTAAAGGAATATTGTATCCTTTTAGTAGCAATCTTGTTCAGAACATCAAGCTGGAGTGGATAATGGTTTGAACTAAAAAGAGATAGGATTATATAAGGGTAGCAACCTTTCTCTTGGTTCCAATTCACATTCACAAAGAACCTATCCAGTCTTTTTGCAACGTATAAGAAGTCTTTCATTCTACTATTCATGTCACTTTGTCATGTATTGGCTTATAGTATATCAATCCATTGTTAGAGACAAATTCATTAAAGTCTTTTACGGACTTTTGAGGACAAATTATTACTTTGAGTTTATCCTCCAACATTGAAGTCTCCTCCAATGATGACCAAATCATCTTTTAGTTGGTCTAGAACAAACAATAATTTATCCCATATGAGCTTCTTGTAAATGCAATTGATGTAGGACCATAAATATTGAGAAGCATTCATTTGAAATTGAAATGTTCCCTTGAGCCAAGACCTAATTTTGATGTTTCATAATGTACTAAAACTTCATTTTTTTATGATCGAACATTGATAAACCACCTAAATCACCTAAGGATGGGCACCAAATAGCTTGTCATTGTTTTCAAAAGCTGAAAACAGAAGAGATTTAGAATTCTAATAATTTAGTTTCTTGAATGAAAATAATGTCTTCCACATTAGAATCAATTTGTGACTTTATGAGGCATCTTTTGTTAGGGGAATTAATGCCCCTGACATTACCTATTAGGATCTTTATTTTATTCAAGGAGAGAAACATTCTCTCCTTGATGTAATTTTTTGTTCAAGGGTGGATTGGATTCTTGTTCCTATTTCTTCATTTGTTTGTTTCTTTTTGGAGGTCTACCTCTCAATGGAGTGGAGGAGTTTGTTTTTTTTCTTGGCCAACTCTATTTGATAAATGGATAGAGTTTTTCTATCATCAAATTTGATCTCTTCGTTGAGCACATGATCAACTATCTCTTCCACCAAGTTCAAGCCCAGCTTTTGGAGAAGATCCCCCACTAGCTTTGTCTCTTTCAAAGAGACCTTAAATGTCTAATAAAATGTGACCATTTTAAAATTCTCTTGGATTAGATTGATCCATTTGATTTGTGGAAGATTCCTTAGGTTGATTTTTCAATGCAAAAGTGTGGACTGCCTTCTCCAAGATAGAAGTAACATCTAAAGAGGGAATTAAATCCTAATGAGCAAAGAGTTGTGAATCAGAACCTATCAAAGATTCCTTATTTGAATCATTTACTAGAGTATCTAAGAATATTTTGGTGAGAAGTGATGCTAGTAGGTTCTAAGATCTTGTTTGAAACTTTTTGAATAGGATAGGGATGCACTAGAGAATCATTGAATATGGCTAGTACTAAATTAGGTCAAGAGGATCTCTCCTTGACTGATGAAGGACAAGTAGTTTCTACGACTACCTTTTGTGATCCCTCGGGACTCCTTTTATGTATCTTTTTTAGGAGACTTGGGAGAGGATGGAGATATGATGTTCCTCATTAATCCTAGAGGGGATGATAAAATTTTGGAGGGAGGAAAGAAATTGAGTGATGCCTCCCCTATTTATTGAGAATCTTGAGAGGGTGTGTTCCCCTTTGATACTTCTAGCTACTAGTCCCAAGGAGAAGACAGGGTGTGACTTATCTTTGGTAATAGGATTAGATCTCTTAGCCCTATGGGTCTATCGGTAGAAGAGGAGCCCCTTTGGATGTCATGGAAAGTTTAGTTATTTGTAGATCCTCACAAATATTGTTATGACCTCCTCCAATAATTGTGTAGTCTTTGGTAAAGTGCCCTAATAAATTGCATGCTGATAAAATTGATCCATGGACTGCAAGATATATTGATTTCCTCGACATACAATATTTGGATTTAATGAGGAAGGAATTTAGGAATTCCTTTATTTTATCTAGAAGGACATATAACTAAACCAGTAATTCTAGGTTCTCCAAAAAGGTGTGGTTGTGTTTAAGGAAAGTGCCCATTTGTTTCCCTGGGATTTCAATAAGTTCAAGTTCTTTTTACTCTAATAGGATTGGTTGTAGTTAAACCTAAAAAGGGATAAAATTAATTCAAGCTAAGTATGGATTGAAATTTGCAATCTAGGGTTGGATGTATATCCCAAAACCATCTAAGAACCAAGATTTAATGTTATGCACTACTAAAGCAAGGGAAATCAATGCAAGGCGTTAGAGGGTTAGCTTAAAAACAAATAAGCATATAAAACCAAATGAGAGCAATAAACTAAATAATTTATACCTTGCAAGAGAAGATCTCTCTTGTTCCTCCGATTGAGCTTGATGAAGTAGAGGCGCCCTTGTGCTCCACTTGTTTGGATGTTCTCTTCTCGATGGATGTGGAATGATCTCCAAATGCATAACAAGATTGGTGGATTAGGATTGGATTTGGATTATGATGGATGAGGAATGGATAGATTTGGATGAAAAAGGATTTGTCTGGGATGAGGGATTATTTTTATATTATGAGGACATTATGTGGATATGATAGAAGAAGATAGAGGAAGAAAGGGGCAACATAATATTAGAAGAAGATTCCATGTAGTCCTTTGTGAGGAAATGAGACTCCAATTTAAGAATTGGAGGAGGCCAATGGAGGGCCAAGATTGATTTTGGTATGAAGGGAAGACATGGATCAAGGTGTATTGGGAGAATAAAAAGGAATATAAAATTCCTTGGGGAAAGGAGAGAGGAATTAAAATTTCCAAAATAAAAGATGTGTGGGAAGACTAAATGGATAAAGGAATTAAAATTCCTTGAGAAAAGGATGCATGGGGAGATTCAAAGAATTTGAATTTCTTTGAAAGGACCAAAGGTGATGTGACATGAGTGGAGGAATATAAAATTGGAGAATAATGATAAGTATGATTAAGGAAGAATTAATTAGGAAAAGTGGGGATTAGGAAAAGTGATTTGTAGGAATCACATGAATTAAGTTAATTAATTTAAATTAATTAACTAAGAACAATTTAGAAGAATTAATGATTGAGAAGACTTTAGAAGAATGGGGAATAATTAATTTTGATAAATTAACTATAGGACTATAGTGATAAAATTAATTAAATTTGATTTAATTAATTTTAAGAAGAAAAGGACCAACAAAATTAAATTAATTAATTATGTGGAGAAGCTTAAATTAATTAAATATTAATTTAATTAATTTTAGGTGTCTACATTTTGCCCCTCTTTAATATAGCATCATGAAGTGATGTTATATCAAAGAAGATTAAAACATAGTGGATGGGAAGAATAAAGACTAGTAGCATGATGCCCCAGTCATAAATGATATGAGAAAGGATGACGAGGAGGTAGTGGTATGCCCCCTCGAGAGGACATGCAGGTTCAAAGAACACGGGTGTTCTCTCGAAATGGTTTAGAGAAGTAGAGGATTGAGGATGAACATATATAAAAAAGAATAAAGATGATGAAGAGGAAATGAATGAATTGGAGTCTCCAAGATAAATGGATGAAATGAGATGAATGAATGAAATGAAGTAAGTGTATGAGATTTCTTGTTGTGCGGATATGGAGAGAAAACCTAGTTTTGATATTGCCAAGGATGATCTACACCATTGATTATAGGAATCAGGATGTTAATGAAAATCTGAGGCGTGGACTAGACTCTCAGACAATAGGTATCTCAATGCACACAGGCTCACAAACACTGATGATGATGTAAATGTGAGATTGTAAGATCGTACAAGAGAAACTATCAAACACATCATACTATAAAACTATGCCCCATTATACACCAACCAAGATATAGTCCTATGATCAGGGCAACCCTGAACAAGTATAGTCCTGGGACACAAGGTAAAAATCAAAGCGAAAATCTCAATCATGCAAACAACATGCACATGGCCAACTAATATCTCTTGCCAATAGTAGGACATGGATCTGGATAATCTGCCAAACATGGGAAAGATACATCCCAATGGGCAGGTGATGGATTTGGATAAACTGCCAGACATGGGAAGGATGCATCCCGATGGATAGGGTGTGGATAGATTGATGGGAGGCAACATATAAGTTGGTTGTGCAAGGTGTGCAAATGGGAGGATTTCCACTTGGATTTGATTAGCATAGTATGGATGGGTGTTTATATTACGTGTGAGTCAGTATAAGCTCAGATAGATGGGAAAAGCTCAGTTAACTAGGATGGAAGCTCGGTGTGATTGGGATTATAAATGGATTGGATAATATAGGAGGGAGATTAATAATTGAATAAGATTGGATGGGATGGGGGATATGATTGAATATGATTGAATATGATAGGATTTGACTGTGGATATAGGATAAATGGATTGGAACTAATGACAAGGGAGAACCAATGTTTGGTAAAAGGATGGATGAATGGACTGAGATATTGTTTGGATAGGAGACAGATGGATTGAGTGGATGGATATGGATAGGATATGGATAGGATATGGATAGGATATGGAGGAATAAAGGATGGAGGGTAGGATTATGGAGACCCAAGGACTATGTTGCAAAGGAGTGCAATGCCCCACACTAGTGGTAGTGGAATTAAGGATGGAAGGATGGTGGATAAAAATGTCTAATATGGAAGGATAATGTGTAATGGATATGGATGGTAGAGGAATTAAGGCTTGTGTGTTCCAAAGCATGCATGAACATTATTTTTCCTCTATCTTGATTAAGATCAAGGGTATGAATGGAGAATGGATTCGGATAGGATAAGGGATATGCAATGGAGGATATGGATAGGATAGTCAAGATCACAGATAAGAAAGGAGGATGGGCTTAGATAGGATGTGGATAGGGGATAAGAAGGATGTGGATGGTAGGATGACATTGATGAAGCTTGCCCCCAAGTGTAGAGTGTAAGAGGATGAGGGGATTAAAGATGACGCTTGTTTACCAATTTTCATCATGGTACTTAACCAAGGTGCCACGAGATGTGATTTTCACCATTGGATGGTTGTTGTTTTTTTTAATTTTGAATTTTTGGATGGATAGGGATGAGGATAAGTGGATTTAGATAAGTGTATTTTGAAGATAGTGTATGTGTGATAGGATAGAGGAAGGACTCAAGCATCTAGTTCCATGGATAGTATCCCTTAAAGATGTGCTTCATTTAACCAAAATAATTGGAGGTAGGCCCACAGATGTTGGTAGAAAGATATGGGAATATTGAATGGATGAAAGATGGAGGGGGGTAATGATTTATGAAAAAAATTGAAGTAAAGGGACATGATTATGTAAAATGGATGTTGGATAATGGATGGGGTTATGAAAAACTTATGGATAAATGGATGGGGATGTTGGGAAGATCAACATTGGCACACACCTTGAAGGGTGGTGGAGTGGCGGGGGAGGAGGTTTTAAATTAGATGTGGATTTTGGGAAATGTGGACCCAAAATAGATGAAGGGGGTGTTAGATACTTGGTTAATCCCAAAGACACTGAGAGGGGGGGTGAATCAGTGTCTGACCGGTAGATGAAATATTTAAACTTATTTGCAACTTTATAACTGAATTTAATATATCAGTAAGCAAATAATAATGTAGCAAAGAGAAACAAAAGAATCAGCATCAATGCACACCATAACACAAATATTTTGGCAAGGAAACCCGGTAAGGGAAAAACCTCGATGGGATTTGTGACCCACAATATTTACTCACTAGCCAATATGAATAAATATTACTCAGTACAAGAGGGGCCTGCACATGTATGAAGACCAACAGCCTAGAGCTCACTTCTCAACAACAAAAATGGAGTCACACTGACTACACAATTGGATGGTTAAATCCAATACAATGTATTGCTTCAAAATAGCATCTGCAATGTTGAATTCAATACCGGTTTAAGCTCTGTCTGATACCTCTGCCAAAACCTTGATGGTAAATAGTCTTCGCTCTGCTCTGCTTCTTATTTGCTCTCAAAATAAGTACATTAAAGTGCATATACAACTATCTGGTATCATATCCCTATCTTATCACATATATCGCTTAAATACACACATTGCATTACCTACTTCGCATACAACTACTAACCAAATGACCTACAAGATCTCATACATATATGAGTCTTTACAATACATCATGTCAGCTATACAAATATAATTTACATTACAAACAATATTATTTCCGAGTCGGCTTAGACTGTCGATATAATTTGTTACCGGTGTGAATAAACCTTGTTGTATCTGTTGGTGTCGGTAGGTGAAGTATGTTGCCGATATAACCTTGTTGAACCAATTTGAACCTATGAACCTTGTTACCATCAATGAAAACATCTACCATTCTCATCTGAGTGTATAATACCAACAATCTCCCCCTTTGGCATTGATGGCAACACTCATGAGAAAAACCAAAAAAAATCTGAAATCCAAAACTGAAATTTCTCCCCCTAAGCAAATGATCTGCTTCTATTCACTTGTCACCATGCCTTACTCTGTACATTTTTCTCATTGTACCACTTCCCCTTTGACATCAATGACAAAGGATGTCAAAAGTATCAAAAATTCAAAAATTTACGTAGAACCCTGAAGCCGGTTATGTACAATCTAAAAAATATCCGCCAAAACTAAGTTAAGACTCTACAGAAATTTTGTACTATCAAAAATTATTGCTTCAGTCTGTCCGATTATCCCAATGAGATAGTGCATCTATTGCTCCAGTGATCTGTCTCCTTGAATAGTTTCCCTAGATAGTTTATTCTGGTGTGATAGTAGATTGTCCAATCTTGGACCAAGTTTAGTCTTCAACTCCCAGGTTTTCATCTTTAACCTTTCTTTCTCTCTTTCCAGATTTTCAATTTTCTCTTCATAAATAGCCATTTCTTGATCAAAAACTGATGTTAATTCTGAAGAACCAATCATGTTATCTGCAATGTCATCAATCTCTTTCTGAGTTTTCTTTATTTGTTCATCAATGTCTTCTGTTAAATGATGAGGTTTGCAGGCTTCCCGGTACAATTCCTTATATTCCAAAATAGTGGAATTCAATGTCGGTAGCAATGAATCAATCTGTTATGTACAATCCTTTATGGTTTTATCAAAGAAATCTTCCTTTTCCTTATTAACTCTTTTATGAATATTTTCCTCATTTATTTTATCTATTGTTTGAATGTTAGAAGAAATGAATTTGGACAATGTGTCCAATTTACTAATTGAGCCAACAATGTGATCTACCTTGCACGCTGGTGCAATCATTTGCAAAATTGGTATAGAGTCATCAATAGCCTTAAATGCTAAGGCATTATACTCTGTTATCTTATTTATTGAATCCAATACTACATCAATGACATTTGTCAGTCTAAAATCCATAGTAGAAGTATTGGGAGAAGTGTTAGGTTCTACAATGATTTTCTTCTCTTCTCCAAATACCTGTTCAACCACCTTAACCACTTCCTCTTCCTTGCTCTCATTTTTATTCTCTGTCAGTTCAATTTCTATTTGTTCTTGTTCTATCGGTATCTCAACATTCAGTTGAGTGTCAACTACCTTTATTGATGATTCAAATTTCTCAACATTTGCAGATTCAAATTTCTTTTCCTCATCAATTTCCTTATCCATTACAATATTGATGTCCTGAGTGGCAACATTCATTGTGAATAGAATGTTTGACTCAGGATCAACATCATCTTCTTTCACTTCCTCTAACTTCTCTTCAGGCTGATTTTGCATTTCTGTCAGTGCTTTTGCTACTGCCGGTGGGTTGTCTTGTGCCAGTTGAGGTAAGTTATCTTTTATTGTGAGGTCAGGAACACTGCCAACCTTACTCTTACCCTTATCTATTTTCTAATATACCTTAGTGAAGGATTTATCAACTTTTTGTCTATCTATTTCTTCCCTTTTCTAATTCTCAACAAAGAATATGTCCCACTTATCCGCTATTTCATCTGCTATCTCTTTTACTCTGTCAACCATGAGGCTAACTTGCCAATGACCACTTGCAAAAACATTCTTGTTAGCTTCAAATATCAAATCATCTATTTCTTGCTTAAATTTAACAGGATGAACCACTAACAGTGCCTCAACCTTCAGTTTCTTATTTAATTCCATAATAGACATTCTCTTGGCTTCAAGTCTCAGATATAAATCATTTGGGAGAACATCTATAACCTCAATAAGAACCTTCTTATATATATCTAGATACAAAATTATACTTTCCTCAATATAGTATCTTTATCAGAATCTTTGAAAGAATGATAGAACTTACGAACATTTCCAAGATTGTCATCCCGAGTTATTTCATTGATAAGCTCTATCAGTGAAAGAGTATCAGATACCTTTTGTTCCAATTCCTTCTATGTAACCTTCTTCTTGGGACCACTCGGCTCTCTCACAGCTTGTTGTTTCTTTCTAAGTGTCCTTGTTTTCTTTGGTGATGGAGCAGGTGTTGCTGAGGGTTTTCTCTTCTTCCTTTCTACTCTTTTGAATTCAACAGCCTTATCATTATCAGAATCGGATGAGGTAGCCACAGGAGAAATATGTGTTACTGGTTGTTGTTCTGATTTTCTTTCTTGTTCAGCAACACCACTCATCAGATCAAGTTTCAACAATCCCTTTTTAACAACTTCAACAAACTTCGAAGCATCTTTTAGTATTTTGTCTCTTTTCTTCTTCTCCTTCTAAATTTCAACACCTTTCTCAACAGTTTCAGCATTTCCAAAGATCTTTTCGGTGGGTTCTGGTGGAGCATCTAGGAGTATTTTGGCATAAGATTCCAAAATGTTTGAATCCACTTCATATCCCATCTCAATTATCCAAACAGTTCTAGGTCTAACTGCCTCCATCCATACTTCATCTCTCTTAATTACAAAGCATATATGTTTGTCATATTTATCAACAATGCTTTGAGGGATTCTTTCCCTTTGTCTCATCTTTACTTGAAAGTCCTTAAGTATTCATTTACCTGTTTGTCACCATTTGAGCCTATATTAGTAATTGCCTCCTTTATCTATTTTCCAACAAAAATATCATAGGCAAAGTCCTTTGTGGCCTATACCGAGAATCTCCTTTGAGAAATATAGCATTAAACATACAAGTAAATTCCCAAACTTGAAAGTTAGCTTCTTATCACCTTTAATCTTATCCAAATTTCTATCAGTTCATCTTTCAACCACTCACACAGATCAATTTTAGTATTATTAATTATCATCTCATAGGCACTATGAATGCATAGACTTGAAACAGAATTCAGCCTATTAGTATATGCAACCTTATACCCAATAACCATACTTGCATATTTGACATTTTTATCAGTTATATCATTAACCCTGAGTGATGTATTATCAAATATAGTGCCAGTTAAGTTCATAACCTCTTTGTTTGGAATCTTTTTCTTCTTCTCGGGCCTGCTGGTAGAAGGTAAACTTGTAACAGCCTTAATTACTTCCTTAGTGATTTTGAAAACTAAGTATAGCCATAAAAATTCACTGTGAACTCTGCTAAGAACATAACGAACAATCTCATCTAAAAATTCAGGCATGTGAAGGATGTCTACCAACCCTAAATCTTCCACAATCTTGTGTTCCGGTTTGACTACACCTTGTTTATCAGTGATAACATTCATGAACATGTTCTTTAAATCCCCGGACCCTAAATCTTTGATGTTACAGTGAATGTATTCCCTAGGGTCTTCAGCAAATGCAACTCCCTTCAGAATTTTTGAAAATGCACCAATGGAGTCATCCAACTTAGCTATCGTAGGGATGATCTTAAAGACTAGTCTAGGACGCTTGATATTTTCCATAATAGTAGGGTTTGCAATGAATTCAGGAATGGAAGATGAAGAAGCCATTTTGTAAGATAAATACCTTTTAACTAAAAACCTTGGATGCCTTGAAAAATCCTTGTTGCTTCACTTCTTGAATGCTCAACTTTTACGCTCTTCGAATGCTTGAATTCTTGGTAAGTCGAAATGAGAAATTTCAGTGCTTTATAACCAAAAAGTTAACTTACAACTACAATAAATGCTTCGCCGGTTAAGTGAGTATTCAAAATATCTACCAGTAAAGAAGAATTATGACTTCTTACCACCATCTGAGGCTAAAATTCATGATCTTCAATTAGTTTCCTTACCCCTAAGGATTATTCCTTAGTTATATGAAGAATCTCCTGCCGATGTAGGATTGCTCTATTCTGCCAGTGCAGAGATAGATTCATCATTTCTCTGATCTCTCTTCTTGACCCATTGTTTAGTTAATTCTTGCTTGATTTCAATCACCTTTTCCTTGCCTTTGTCATTAGATCCTCTGTTGTTTGTCGGTAAATTCTTGCTTCTGCAAAATCTTGCAATATGCCCAATCTTGTTGCATGCATAACAGGTTACATTGTTTCTTTGAATAGCTTTTCCATAACCTTGTCCAGTTTGAGTTCTGCATTGATTAGATAGATGTCCAAATCTACCAAAAAAATAGCATTTTACATTCATTCTGCAATTGTCTGAGTTATGACCATGTTTATTGCATTTGGAACATTGACAGGTGGATGAGTTTGTATTCTTATTATTCCTAAATCTACACTGATTTGCTCTATGACCAAATTTGTTGCAATTAAAATATTTTCCATTGAATTTATAAGCATTGGGTTGCCTTACCGGTTTGCTGTGATCATGATTTTTTGTAGTTCCGGAACTTTCTCCATGTTCAAATCCAAGTCCAACTGTTTCTCCATCAAGTTTTTGACTTTTCAGCATATCATCAAGCTTGTCTAAACTCTTTTTGAATTTGTCTTTGTATTCATTTGCAGTGACCAACTCACCTTCTAGAGTGCTAACTTGTCTCATAAGTTCCTTTTTGTCATGTTGCATGTGAATCAAATCTGTTTTAAGCATATCATTTTCATAACTAAGCCTTAGAGATTCATCTGATCTTTCATTAAGTCTTATGGCCAAATCTTCCTGATTCTTCTTTCTATCTTCAATATCCTTACATAGTCTCATGGTTAAATCTTGCATCTTATTCTTCATGTTATTGTTCTCTTATCTCAGTTTCTCTGCAATATCTCTAAGAGTTTCTTTTTCTTCATCATCTTGTTTTTGTAGTTGCTCATGTAGTTCTTTTCTCTTGTTTTGTGCCCTGGCCAAGTTTTCTTGAAGTGCTTTGATGAATTCCCGAGCAGTTCTGAGTTCCTCTTCCAGTTTGATATTCTTTAATTTTTCTGCATCAAAATCTTCAAGAGCTCCTTCCAACTATTGTCTCAAGCTTTCCATCGGTACCGGTCTCAGAATCTTCCTCAAGCTATTAGGCTTCTACAAATAGAGGATTAGACTCTGATACCAATTGTTAGATACTTGGTTAATCCCAAAGACACTGAGAGGGGGGGGGTGAATCAGTGTCTGACCGGTAGATAAAAGATTTAAACTTATTTGCAACTTTATAACTGAATTTAATATACTGATAAACAAATAATAATGTAGCAAAGAGAAACAAAAGAATCAGCATCAATGCACACCATAACACAGATATTTTGGCCAGGAAACCCAGTAAGGGAAAAACCTCAGTGGGATTTGTGACCCACAATATTTACTCACTGGCCAATATGAATAAATATTACTCAATACAATAGGGGCATGCACATGCAGGAAGGCCAACATCCTAGAGCTCACTGCTCAACAACAAAAATGGAGTCACACTGACTACACAATTGGATGGTTAAATCCAATACAATGTACTGCTTCAAAATAGCATCTACAATACTGGATTCAGTACCGGTTTAAGCTCTGTCTAATACCTCTACCAAAACCTTGCTGGTAAATAGTCTTCGCTCTGCTTTGATTCTTATTCTCTCTCAAAATAAGTACATCAAAGTGTATATACAACTATCCGGTATCATATCCCTATCTTATCACATATACCGCTTACATACACACATTTCATTACCTACTTCGCATACAACTACTAACTAAATGACCTACAAGATCTCATACATATATGTCTTTACAATACATCATGTCGGCTATACAAATATAATTTACATTACAAACAATATTATTGCCTAGTCGGCTTAGACTGCCGGTATAATCTGTTGCCGTGTAAACTGGATGTCGGTGTGAATAAACCTTGTTGTATCTGTCGGTGCTGGTAGGTGAAGTCCATTGCCGGTATAACCTTGTTGAACCATGTTGAACCTATGAATTGTGTTGCCATCAATGACAACATATACCATTCTCATCTGAGTGTATAATGCCAACAGGGGGTGATGCACTTAAGATAGTGGATTTTGAGACGTAAGGACCCAAAATGGATTTTGAAAATGAGGGATTGGAATGAGTGGATGGAGCTTTTGGATTAACAAGTTTGGATGCCAATTTGGATTTTACTTTGAGATGCATTTATTCTATGAGTAGTTTGGCAATCCAAATGGTTTTTTCTTTTTTTTTTGGGGGCCTTTGTGGCCTTTTGGATTTTTCTTTCTTTTGGATCATATTTTTCTTTTCTTGAGCATGTCTTTTTGAGAGGACATGTTGATCCTTTGATTTTTGTGGGTTCTTGACTTTATGTATTTTAGATTTGGCATCTAAATTGCATCCAATAACAAAGGTGTGGATGCATGGTGATGGATGGGAGGATGGAAGGAGAATGTTTGGAGGAATTCAAGGATGTTTGCCTTTGTTGATCTTTCTTAGGGATCATTTGAGGTGATGGAGTGGTGGATGGAGGTAGGTAAGGACCCAAGATGGATGGAAGGGATGAAGGATGTAGCTTTGGAACATAAGGACCCAAAAGGGGTTTGAAAGATGGGTGATGGAAATTATTAGATTTAGATGGAGGGATGGAAAGTATACCGACATCTTGAGCATGATCTTTGTAGCCAAAGCCATATAAACTTTCATTTTCTTTGACTTGAAGGGGTTCCAATATGCCTTGTTCATGGAGGTCTAACCATTTTCCTTGGTAATTCATATTTTCACACATTATTTTTCCAATAGGATATTATTTAGGAAACAAGATGCGAGTCCATTTTGAGGGGGATAGGATGTAGAAGGGATTCTAAGCTCTTGGAGGAAACCAGAATGGATGAAGGTGGAAGAGCTAGGTTGATAGGTATGGGATTCATAGATAGATTGAATAGGTGTGATGGAATCTTGTGGAGGAATAGGATCATATGGGGTATTATGATCATGTGTGGGATTAGGATGAATATTAGGATCGTGAGATGGATTGGTATCATGACATGGAGAGGAAGGAATACTTTGATCTTGACTTGGGATGGGATCATGTGATGGAGTGGAAGGAATGATTGGACCTTGAGATGGGAGGGGATTGTGTGATGGAGTGGAGGGGATACATGGAATTTTAGATGCAGGGGTATCATGAGATGAAGGGATGCTTTGATCTTGAGGTGGAGCGGAATCTATGCTTGCATGCTCTGGAACAACCTTGTGACATGTTGGGGGTTGGGGGGATGTTGTGATGGAGGAGGAGGTGTATTCTTTGACTTGGATAAATGGGGGAATGGAAGTATCTTAATTTGGAGAGGATAGAGGTGGATGGAGGACTTGGGAGGATTGGGAAACTTTGTTTTGAGGTGGGGATTTTCTCTCCTTTGCTAGTATTTCTTGGATAAAATTATAGAGAAAGGACTTGGAGGATGGGGATGATGTGGGTTTCGGAGGATTAGAATTATGTGGAGGTTTGGTATTAGATAGAGAATTGGGATTATGGATTGGGGAAGAATATGGATGTATAGATGTTGGATCAAAGGGGTATATGGACGAGGGATAATATGAAGACATGGATGGGGAATAAGATGGATTTCCCTTGTCAAAGGTAGAGGAAGGATAAGGAATATAAGATTGATTATTGGGATTGAATATAATTTGGTGAGATGGAATGGATGAAGATATGGTAGATGGATTGAGCGTTATGGGATTGACTTGGTAAGTGGGTTGGGGTGGGAGACTTGATGGGAATTGCTAATAGGGTGATCCTTGAACTTAGAACCAACCCATGATGCTTGAATGTACATTTTAGGTATCCAACTTTTCTTTTGTGAGCATGTGTAGACCATGCAAGGGTAGCTTAAAAATGATGAGAATGAGGGGATAAAATTGATGAGATGATGCCAGATGAAGATGGGGATTAGGACTTAGCAAATTCAGATTGGATTGAGGATTAATTGGATTCGATTTGATTTTCGTGGATTGGATTGGACTTGATTGGATTTGATTTGATTGGAATTAGGACAAGATTGATTTGGATTAGGATGACACCTTAGCCCCTAGATTAGGACTTAGATGGGAATTGATGGTGTGGACCACAAGCAAGGTGACAACCAAGCTAGGTAAAATTTAGACCTTTGCAATTGATCAAACCTTCTTCTACTTAGGGTAGCCTTATGTTCCTAAGAAAAATAGGGTAAAAGGATTAGGGTTTTTATCAACCCAAAATGATTAAACAAAGGTACTTGAGGGAGATTGATTGATTGATAAAAGATAAAGGTCTAAATTAAACTTTCACAAAGTGTCGACCTTAGGATGAGGTTGATTGATTGATTGATTAGATAATTTGATTGATTGGGTTGATTAGGATCGATTGGGATTGATTAGGTTGATGTGATAAGTCTTCAAAGGTGGAATGATAATGATTATGAGAGAATGAATTGATGAAAGGCAGAAGAAGGGGAAGGTTTCCTAAGATTGGATAGAGATATTGGTTGGGGGTTGATGATTGTTTGGATGGAGGCAAGGGGATAGGGATTTGATAGTGTCAAGGTGGAATTTGAAGGGTTTGATTAGATATGGTAATGTTGTACTTGTTTGAATTGGCAAGAGATGTCAAGCAATGAATACATATTGGCCAAGATAACACTTTATGATAAGCGTGAGAGGGATTGGGAGCCTAGATTAGCCCAAACAGATTTTACAAGTATAGCACAAATGAAGACACTTGAAGACAACACAACTTAGGCTGGAAAGTGGAAACCACTTGATAGGCCCCTCGCATAAGCAATACCTCACTCAGGCGGACAAATAGAGATTCTGATAGCACTGGCTCCCCTCCATGGTACTCACTTCTTGGGCATACTAGATTCTCTTACCCCAAAGATCCAAGGATCTATTAGATGGGGAATTTTTGTCTCATCCTGAGTGGATACATGAGGATTAACTTCAGGGTACGATCTGCATCCCCTGCACTATCAAATGTAGGATTTTGGCTACTAAAACTAGTGTCTAGTGTAATTTACAAGGGATCACCAATCTGACGATGGATTCTCGAAGAAAGCCACTTAAGGCTCTAACTGAGCTTATCAGTGCAAGGAAGGCCCCCACATACGTCGAATTCACTCAGCACTCCAGCCGCTCGATCAAATTATTTATATAGCGGCTCAAAAAACTCACTCGAGATCATGTCAGGAGAGTCAATATCCCCGACGTGTCCCAATTCAAGATACCCTTGCAGGGTGATGAGATCCCCAATCAAGAATACCCCTCAACTACCAAAATGAAAAAGAGGGTGTTGTTGATCACTTGTTCTCTTACACCCAAGATCCATGAAGGCGAGGGGAGAGGATACTAGAGTGCAACGGTGGGTCCACCCAACACTAAATGTGCAAGCGCTCCAAACACAAAAGATAATGATTCATTTTAGTCTCGCATGTTCACAATTCTCTAACTAGGAATGCAATAAGAAAACTACTCTAGTGGGAAAAATATGTCTTAGACCAACATGTTGCAACAAAATAGTTAGTAGTTTCATTTTTTGGTCTTGGAAAAATGGTGCAAACCTGCAGAACTCAAAATTTGATCAGAATATAGAAAACCCTATGAGCATAGTAGACGCGATGATATGCAGGCAAACGCGTCGAAGCACCTGCACAGGTGTCGAAACGCTTGCGTACGCACCAAAGCAGTCTCTGCCTCCTTAAAAAAAAAAGGATTTAAAATAGTTAATAAAAATTATACCTAACAAAAGCGCTCGCACTGAACCGCAAGCATACGCGGTGTAATAGAAATGATTAGCAGGAAACAAAAAATTTCAAAAAATCAAATTTTAAATTTGACCAGAGGCGGGAAATGGCTACAACGAACGTGTTGAACCAAATCATAGGCGCCAAAATGCCTGCGCACGCGCTGATTTCGCAGAATTTTAAACCAAATAGAATTACGCAAATAAATAATTTTTTATTTTTAATTGATTTTCAGATTTTCTTCTTTTTTTTTGTTTCTTTGATTTTGAGTTTAAATGATTAAAATAGAAAGAAATATAATCTAACAAAAAATAAAACTTTCTAGCAGAGCGGACGCATTGAACCCGCGTCGAACACACTGAATGATAGTCTGCAGAAAATGGTGGGTTCATAAAAATTTAAATTTAAAACAATCATGCTAAAGCACTAGTGCACGTGCTGAACGAGAAGCGCACGCACTAAAGATTTGGCATACGTGCTAATTTGCAAATGCTCGCACTGATTCGAAACCTGCAGCTAAAAATCACGAAAAACCTTACAAAAAATGTTAGATTTTCAAGACGTGGGTCCCATCGGGCATGCCAAAATGAAGCAAGGAAATCAATGCAAGGTATTAGAGAGTTATTTTAATCACAAATAAGCATATTAAACCAAATGAGAGCAATAAACTAACTAATTTTCTACCTTGCAAGAGAAGATCTCTCTTGTTCCTTCGATTGAGCTTGATGAAGTAGAGGTGTCCTTGTGCTCCACTTGTTTGGATGTGCTCTTCTTGATGGATGTGGAATACTCTCCAAATGCATAACAAGATTGGTGGATTAGGATTGGATTTGGATTATGATGGATGAGGAATGGATAGATTTGGATGAAAAAGGATTTGTCTGGGATGAGGGATTATTTGGATATTATGAGTACATTGTGTGGATATGATAGAAGAAGATATAGGAAGAATGGGACAACATAAGATTAGAAGAAGATTCCATGTAGTATTTTGTGAGTAAATGAGACTCTAATTTATAAACTGGGGGAGGCCAATGGAGGGCCAAGATTGATTTTGGTATGAAGGGTTGAGATTGATTTGGGATGGAAGACATGGATCAAGGTGTATTGAGAGAACAAAAACGAATATAAAATTCCTTGGGGAAAGGAGAGAAGAATTAAAAATTCCAAAATAAAGGATGTGTGGGAAGACTAAATGGATAAAGGAATTAAAAATTCCTTGAGAAGAGGATGCATGGGGAGATTCAAAGAATTTGAATTTCCTTGAAAGGACCAAAGGTGATGTGACATGAGTGGAGGAATATAAAATTGGAGAATAATGATAAGTATGATTAAGGAAGAATTAATTAGGCTAAGTGGGGATTAGGAAAAGTGATTTGTAGGAATCACATGACTTAAGTTAATTAATTGGAATTAATTAACTAAGAGGAATTTAGAAGAATTAATGATTGAGAAGACTTTAGAAGAATGGAGAATAATTAATTTTGATAAATTAATTATAGGACTGTAGTGATAATATTAATTAAATTTGATTTAATTAATTTTAATAAGAAAAGGACCAACACAATTAAATTAATTAATTATGTGGAGAGGCTTAAATTAATTAAATATTAATTTAATTGGTTTTAGGTTTCTACAACTACATCTCTATTCTATTTCATGGAAAATATAACCACAAAATAACCCTTGCCTTGATCTATATAAAATAGGACATTAACCCCTAACCAATGATAATAGACCTAGTCATACAAAACCGTTTTATTGGTATGAATTTCCAAAACTTGCAATTTTTTGAATTTTTAAAAAGTTAAAATTGAAAACTAAAAAATGGATTATGCTGAATAATAATTTGGAAATAAAGATGTACTTCATGTTTTATTTAAAATATTCCATTGGATCCATGTTGCAAAAAATATTAGTAAAAATGAGAAATTGTGTATTATATTAGTTTTTGTGCCACGTTTGTTGAAGTATGTGATGAACCTAGGATGTAGGTATTAGATAAATTTATGGAAATGACTTCCAGTGAAGGTTAAGATACAAAGGGGATATGAGGATAACTCATTGGAAATTCATGGTAATAAGAGAAATCTAAATAAAACATAACATAATAGATGCCCATCTCATGTCGTGAGTGTTCATACAAACTTAGGATGACTTGGGAAGACCTGGTCACTCATGGAGCATTGATCAGGTTCAATTGAGTCCCTCATCTATTGAAGAGGACAACTCGGTTCCATGTGAATCATAACTTCAAGAAAAGTGATGACAATCTCTCTATTCCTCTCTAATATGTAATGCTTGTATAGCGGAGTAGCACCAAAAGAATGAGTTATTCCTTTCCCAAATGATGTTGAATTTATTGTATGTTTGGATGATGTGTATTCTCTATGTTTTTCATGATTGTATGTCCTTCTCCACATTTGTATTGTGTGTGTGTGTGTGTGTCTTCTAGAATGGTGAGGTGAACCTATAGGTATCACATGGTTGGGTGGAATGAAAACCACCATTCGAGGCCAAAGAAATAAAGTTAAAAATAATCTTGTAATCATCTATTTATAATTTCTTTTATGCACTTTAGATAGTTTTTCTTAAAGAAGATTTATATAATCAAAGACATTTGAGTCCTAAGAAAACGTAATTATAAATTATGTAGAGAACCTCTCTCAAAGAGGAATTACAAATGTAATAGAATGAAATGATATTTTGAATACATGATTTGGTGTTATAAGTGAGCGTACTTGTATAGTTTTTTACTTTCACTCTTTAATATTGCAATAGTAAAATGAATGTAGGAACTTGTATTTTGGGCTTAAAATGAGCATAATGAGTCTTGGAGTTGTCTAGGGTGTTGTTGTGAACTCACTGTGATTTTTTCATGATCCTAGATTCTTATTCCCAAGGTGTTGTGATTTTTTTGTGCCAAGAAAGACCCTCTTGTAGTGTCTCATAAAATCTTAGAAAATTGGAAAATGTCTTAAATATTTTTCCTTGCATATTTTATCTTGAGCTAGGAGGTAGGAGTGTTAGTGTGGTCATAACACACCTCCCTACCCTCTCCTTTTATGAATTGTTGATGTCTAGTGCCCAAGGGAGTCATTTTCCTTTTCTTCCCTGAGTTAAATTTTGACATATATTGAGCACCTAACATGTTGTTGAACCTTTTAGGTATTTCCACATTGATCATGGTTTCCTAAAGGCCAATCCATGTTTTTGAATTTCCTACTAGCAAGGGCACTAAATTGCTCAAACTAGACTACAACACTCAAACTAGTTAGCATAGCTCAATCAATACTTCAACACTAGAAATAGCCACTAGTCCCAAATTGGGACTTAGGTGAATAGATTCTATTGTCCCATCTAGGTGTTATTTTCTATGTTGGGCACTATAGTCCTCCAAGAGCATTGCATTCCTCCCATTCATTGAACAGTTATAATTTTTGAGCCTCAGATGGAGAAAATTTGCATATGAAATTTTCAAAATTCCTCATGATCTTTGGTGTCTAAGGAATTTTAGAGCTCATACATAGGTGATTTCTTTGAAAAATTATTGCAACTCTTCTATTTTTTTCCTTTCCTTTGTCTAAATTTGATTGGTTGTCAAAATTAGGGATAAGGAGATGCCATAGCTTGGATTCTAAAGTCTTGTGAATTTTAAACCCTTCATTAGCGATATATAAGGTGTTCCAAACATGCCTTCATAGTGTGTAGGTGTTGTGGAAGAAAATTCTTCTACTTTTGCCTCATCGCATTGCAATAGCAAGTCTTGAGTTAGTCATTTGAGCATAGTAATTCTTGTAATTGTTAATGCTAAACTTCATTGTTTTAAAAAAATTATCTCACGTTTCATAGCTAATATTTTGTGGGTTCCATGGTGGTACATTACAAGACATTACTCTAGTGATCTAGTAAAACTTGTAGGCGAGAAACCTCAAGTTGTAACTTTATTTTCTAGCACTTTAATTTGCAATAACACATTAAAATATGTTATAGCTTTAGCATAAAGTGAGAAATTGTGATTTACACAACAACTAGAAAAAATATAAAATAACTATCCTTCAAGATGTTAAAAGGAATATCCACCGTAAAAGCATGAAAATTGGATTTTATCTAGATGGGTTTTGAGGCTAATATTATAAAAACACCATATGCAAAGGAAAAAATTGAGGCCTACAAATATGGAAGAAAACATTAATCCAAATAGTAGTATCCTAAGCTCTAACATAAAAACCAAAAGAGATACTTTAGAGACTTTTGGTAACCATTGAAAGATATAAAGGATTTAAAATCCCAAGTAAAGTACCCTAGAACCAATGGGGAGGCCTTGGAAAAGAATATACCAAGAAAAGTGATCAAGCTTTGGTTCCAGAAGAACTGACCAAATGGTGTAGAATTTATGTTGTCAAACTAATAACAAGGACTATGGAAGTCATCTTTAATTCAAAGTAGCAGCATGGGAAAGTGAGGTGCAAACCAACAATAGCCATTACAAGGCATAATTCAAAATTATTATAATAGGATACCGCTTCCAATATTTCCACCACAGTTTGTAAACACCATTTTTGTGAACCATATTTATAAAAAATGACTTCAAGTGTGACATAAAGGGTTTCATGATCCTAATTGCAAAAATAAAATTTATATTTAGCTTCAATATGGGATAAAATATTCCTAGTAACTTTAGAAAATATATTAGGGAGAGTATTAACCCTCTTTTTTTAAAATCCTCAAAGCACAAACTTAAGGAGTCTTAACAAGAGGATAATTTTGACACTACATAATAGGGGACAAAAAAATAGTTTATTTATTGGTAGAAAGACCATTGTGAAAACTAGTGTTATTCCAAGGAAGCCAAAGCTTCATATCTTCCCAAGCCCACTAAATACTTTTCATCATAAAATTAACTAAAACCTGAATAGGCTCTTTCATTTTAAGGAGAGTGTGAAGAACTATCCCCTTTCAAGCTAGTATCCTAGAGGGATGACTAGAAGAAATATAATGCCACAACAAAAATTTCTAAGCCTCGTTATCTAAGGCATGAATGATCCACTTGGTATGCACAACCAAACCTTGAGACTTAATGGAAATTAAGCCCATCTCACCAAAATAATGAGGGAAGCAATATACTTAATCCCAAGACACCCAATGAAAACCTCAATTATTTTATGAGGGATCCTAAAGAAAATGGTTAAGAGACTTTTTTAACTTCAAATATGAGACTTTAGATAACACCCAACAAGAAGAATAATAAACATGCATAGCTACATGAATCTTAAAATAATTTTGAAACTTTCCTATTAGAGATAGAGGTTTAGTAACCAAATAAACCAACTTATTCTCAATTATAGCCACAACAAATTACCACAAAGTTATCATGGATGCTATAAAGGAAAAAGGTATACTTATAAATTAGAGGATTTCACCAACCTAATACACTTCCACTAATAAGTGTTGATCCAAGAAGGATTGGGTAAGAAGGACTATTTTCAACATTGAGTCTTTTGCATTTTAATTTCTAAACTTGAAGCGTTATTCTTTCTAACACAATTCCAAAGGGTCTTGTAGAATTCACAAGGAATACCATCATAGCTAGGGGTTTCTTCATTGATCATAGTAAGCATTGATTCATGACTATTACTAGAAGAAAAAAATTGATCGTAGAAGATTCACCAAGAATAAGAAAGATAACAAGGAGAAACCTTGAGGTTTTATTGCAAGGAATATTCATGCTCAAGAGAATTCTCTTGAGCCTTGAAATCCTACTCATAATGACCAACAAAGGCTTATAAGATATATGGAATTTTTATGAGCACCTTTTGGTCATCTTGAACATGTTTGATACCTTGAGCAATATGATGAGCACAAAAATATTGAAAAAATATTTACAATATTGATCTCATTTAGGAAATGTAGTTTGGCTTTAATCTATGCAATAGTATGGTGTTAGATATTCTCTTACGATGTTAGATCTTATCCACCCATAACGAAAAACTAAGAGCAAAATAGATGGATTTGAGCATCATAGTGTCTTGGTGGAGGGCCCAAGTGGTAGCCTTGTATGCACAATGATAAAATTTAGTGAACTGGTTGTCATAATTATAGAGGAAGTAGTAAGTACAGTTGAAATCCCCATTCACTACAAAATACACCTAGTTAGTTGAGAAGGATTATCCTTTAGATTCCATACTTGATAGATGTGAGATACTATGGGTCGATGAATCAATAAACAGTTAAATTAAAACAAAACCAAGTTGGTAGCTTTGGGGAGAGCAATTTACCACTCACTACTAAACCTAATAAGATAATGAATTAAAATAATAAATTCTAGAAAAGGTTCAACTAGAAGAGGAAAATAACTAGAAAAAGAGAAGGATTGAGTAGAAATTACAACATGATTAAGGTTCTTATACACTATAATTAGGGAAAGAATATAATTTTTTTATTACACTATAAGTAAACTAATATATATGATTGTAGTAGTATTACATATTGCAATAAAGGTCCAATTTATTTCACATGTAATACTAGGTCTCCCTTTTGCTAACTATCCAGTACAAAGGTAGAGAACCAACTTTCACATACACCATCTTAGCCATATTAAAATATTTGTATGAAATTAAAGAAGTGATATGCATTGAATTGGTGATCTACCACCACAAAATAGATCTCTCAATAGCATCACTAGAAGTGTACACATTGATAATACCAAAGGAATAAGTTTTAATATTTAAGAGGGTTCAAATCACCTATTTGGTGAGGTCATATCTATGATCTACTTAATAAGGAGCCACCTTGAAGAGAAAAATATGATGATCAACCTCATGAAAGTAAAGGGTATTAAAAGCTACAAATATCTAATGAGGTGTATCTCACTACATACTTCCTAGGGAGACCTATATGACCTAAAATATTTGAGTTAATAAAATTCATTGACAAGAGTCGAGAGGCATGTCATTGTTATCTAAATCTTTAAGAGAGGAATGCCAATTATGTAAAACATCACCTCAATAAATATTACCTAACTAAATATTAGGAATTGGCATCCTCCTTTTTTTAACAAAAAATATATTTCCTTCAAATGTCATGGTAGATTGCAAGTACAAACTAGGAGCTTGAGAAAGGGGGGATAATGAACATTATTCTCTTATTGTAAAGATAATTCAAATTTTGACTAACGTGTTCAAAACTATTTAGGTCAAGTGGAAGGACCCCCACTAGAGGGAGCTACCTTTTCCCCCTTTTTTCTTAATTATTTAAAGACACTCCTATTTAAAAATTAGTAGTTAGGTTACTAGTGTGTTTTGGACTTTTGGCTTGAGTTCACAAGCACTAGATTTTAGTTTTTATTATTCTTGACTATATCCCACCTTTCACAATTTTTTGAAGTGGGAGGCTCAATAAGATGGAAAGAGGGATTCTTATGAGAAGAGGCTATAGGGTAGTACCTAATCTGAAGATTAAAGAATTAACACTTTTGTTAGATTGAGGTAAATAACATGTTGAGTGTGGCACAAATGATCAATTTTTTATGTCTACAAAATCTTTTAGATCCTTAGAAATATCAATCCCTATGCGTATATGCTTTTGTTGACAAGATCAACATGTGATGACCCACTTTACTTAACCCAAAAATTTCAGCTGATTTTTTTTTTTAATTATTTAATTGTGTTTGATTCAATTGCATACTCAAGTACATCTATCCAAACGGGATAGGCACCCATCCAACTGGGATGGGCATCTAACCATATGAGTTAGGAATCTAACCATACAGGTTTGGCATCTAACCATATGGGTTTGGAATATAGCCATATGGGTTAGGCATTTGTCTATACAAAATAAGGGTTTCATCTATCCAATTTGAGATAGGCATCTACCCAAACAGGGTAGGCATCTATTCATAAGAATAGGATATGCTCTGCCAGAGACTTTAGACTCATCGGGACCATCTGGGTCTTGAGTCACTCTCTAAAGACTGCAGTCCCCTACTAGGAGTGCACCAAGGTCGCCATCCTTAGGAGTATATGAAAATAATCATATAAAGCAAGTTGGAGTTCTGCCTCAGAATTTGGCCTAAAGCCTCAAGAACTCAAGAGAATCTATATGAGATTCCTTCTAAGTATGCATTGAATTAATTTTAATCTTTCAATTAGCATTGTCTGCATCCTTTGATTGAGGGACTTAAGGAGCTTTGAAAATCATGATCAACTCCCCCATAACCAAATCCTAATCCCCATCCCTGAACGCCTAAGTACAAGGGACAACTCCATCCCTAGACTGCCTACATCCTCGTTTCGACACGGGATTAAGGCATAAAGTATGTAGTTCTAGTTTCTAACTATTGTTTAATGTAAACTGTTTGGTGGGTATGCAACTCTTTCTAGGGTCAATGTCCGAAACAGTTTCTCTATGATTGCTACCCACGATGGTAGCTCTATAGAAAAAAGGCTCAAGGTGGCCTTTCACTTGTGGCCTAAGATAACTAAGTCCTATTTCCTATTAAAATACGTCACCCTTAATCTGTTATCATCCACTGAATTCATCAAGATAAAATATATTTTTCAAAATCATAACACACAACCAAACCCTAATGGGGTTTTCTAAGTTTTAACTGAGCGAATGTAAATTCATTTAAGATTTATATTTTTAGATTATCGATCCAAGGGGGATTACTTGGCCCTTGGATTTTAACTTCCAAATGACTCTTATTTCTCCCTGGCGATTTAGAGGGATGGTGTCACAAATGTCATTGTTGCAGCTTTATTAGGTGTTAAGTGTAGTAGTTCAACATGACAACATTACCCATAAGCATGACCCAGAGGCACCATAGATACCGAATGTTGCTAAGTTTTGGGTTTCAACTCCTCTTGTTTAGTTGTCTAACTAGAAATTTCAACTGTGAATTCATGAAATCTTAAATAAACATTAACTATGAAAAAGATTTTTTACATGCAAGGAATACTACTTTAAATTAAAAACTAAGATATAAGTTTTATATGCTTGACAATAATGGAAATAAACAAATTAACCACTTTGGAAATAGTAATTTCTTGAAAGAAAACTATGATAATAATTAAAATTTTAAAACTTGAACTAAATACATGAAAGTACTAATCACTTCAAAACTATGATACTTATAAGAGATAGCTTATGAAAATGATTTGAATTTCTTGCAAGATATAAATGTTTGGGAACAAAACCCATTACAATTTAAGTATGAATCTTGATACTTGAAAGGTACTAAATTGCTTGAAAGAAAAATTAAATGATTAAATGGAAAGAGTTGGAAATGAATTTAACACTTACTTGTTTGAAGGGGAAAACTATTTAATAATAAGCATTTTTTGTTAAACCAGCTAATTCTTCCATTTGAAGTAACATAAATTTTATCTTTAATTATTTTATACAAATTATAACCTTACCAAAATATAAATCCTAATATTTGAACGGTATTAAATTTCTTGAAAGGAAATTAAATTATCAAATAATAATACTTTGGAAATGAATTTAATACTTACTTGCTTGAAGGGGAAACTATTCAACAATAAACCACATTATTATTATTTTTATTTTATTTTTAATTGTTTGAAAAAGAGATTAGAAAAGAGCCTAAGCACTTGCTAGTTAACTAGGGTAAATAATAATAAGGCTCCCTAATAAAAAAAATTTAATGAATCTATTTCTAGTCGAGCTCTTAACTATTCCTTCGTGTTAACTTTATCTATAGATATCTTTCCTTATCAATTTCAAATTCTTAGAAGAGAGTTAATGTTTCCTCCTAAAATTTACTTCAATTAAAATTATTATTTAATTCTCTAAGTGATCATGGGATAGGTTTTCTTGAACTCATTTGTTTGATAAGAATAAGGATCAAATAATATAGAACAACAAAATTCTACTTTATTCAACTTCTAGACTAAGTTTTCAATAGACTTTTAAAAACCAAAGATGAGTATTTAATTTGGGATCTGCAAGATAAGTCAAGCTAATAATCTCACATAAAAAGAGTTTAAATTTTGTTTTATTTTCATTTGCTAAAAACTATTTTGATTTTCATGGATTATATTTCTCATTGGTTTTCAAACATTTGGTTTCAAATAAACTATCTTTTATCCTAATTAATAATAATGTTCTTACAAAATAGATTATGCCATTGAAATTCAACTATGCAATTTACCTCTAAAATTAAATGTTAATAAATTCTATACAAATTACTTTGCAATATAAATGTAACTACTCAGTTTACTAGTCATAAGTGCCTTTAAAGCTAGAAGATACAACCGTTAACTATTAATAGACTTGACTATTCTCGTTAGCCTTGCATACCCTATATCTTCAAATCTAACTTGCGTGAAGAAACAATCAAACATTCAACTTCTTGAATTGAGCAAAACTTTAACTAGACATTAATTTGTATTGCTTGAAATACAAAAAAGAAACTATGAATCTAAATTCATTCACTTAGGAGGTAAATCCTTTCAACCTTTAATACTTTCCACTTATGGAAGAATACAAAAAGGTATTTTTTTTATGGCAAATAACAAATAAGGAACTTAAATATTCAAAATCTATTAAATGTCCTAAAGTAATTCTTAATATTTTGGGGTAAGTTCATCTAGTTTAACTTGTAAAAAAGTATTATCCAATGAGATGTTTTTCAAGGTGTAACATTGATGTAATTAACATTAATTTATTTCATAAGAAGATTGAAGGATCTTTTAATGATGCAATAATTACTTTGTTGATTATCCATTTGAACCTTAGGTGTATTTGATCATTTGCCTAATGAGCATTAATGTATTTTAGACCAAAAGGAATCATTTTCCACCATTGTAGAGGTAATAATTCTTTAGAGAAATATCTATGTGATAAGAAGGGTCTAAATGTTATTTGTGAATCAAATTTCTATTTTATAAAACTCTATTAAGAGTGCTACAAAAATATATTTAGCTCTTATATGTTTTTTTTTCTAAATTATCATAATTTTATAATTCTTTTTAATATTTTGATATTCCCTAAAAGTGTACAACCCCCACAAAAAAATAAAAGAATTTTATTATAAAGAAATATCTTCTAATTTTAAATGAAAGTGAATGAGTTTAATATTCCAAAAATATTTTATTAAAAATAAATATATTTTCAAAATAATGAGTTAATTGTTAAATGAAGTGAACAAATTTTAATATTCCTTTAAAAAAAACATTTTATTGATATTATAAATGAATCTTAATATTTGAAAATCAAATTTAAAACATAAATTCAATAAAATAAATAAATTTTAATATAACTTAATTATAAATAATTTTGTTTTATTTTTATAGACTTAATTTTAATATAAAATAAATTTTAATTATTTTTAAAAAAAAACATTTAAAATAAACTAGAGTGGGGAAGTGGGGTTCCCGCGAGCCCCACTTCCTGTGGGCCCGATCTGCTGGCACATGCTGGTTCACGGACGTGTCTATTCTGGCTCGAAAACAACAGTACGGATTGACTAACACGTGTGTTAGTCACGCATTTTACACCGTCGATTTTGCAATAAACGGCTGCGATTAACTAACCTATCACTAACACGTTGTACGAAAGGTCTGTTTTGGAGCCAGAATAGCTTCAGCCCTGGTCCAGGGGGGGGCTCATTCCCCTGTAGCCCCTGCTCATGCAATGGACCACAAGCTAGGAGGGGGGTTACTCCCTCTCTCCCGCCCACTTTTTTTTCAAAAATTTATTTTAAATTTTAAATTTTTTATTAATTATTATTTATTTTTAACTTTATTTATAATAAATTTGTTAATATATATAAATTAATTAAATAAATCTTACATTAATTGATATTTTATATATTTTTTTTAAAATAATAATAATTTGTTTATCATATATATATATATATATAAAATATGTAGTTTTGATCATTTAGATTATTCTTAAAATATAAATTTAATTTAATCTTAACTAAATAAACTTAAAATAAATAAATTTAAATCTATAAATCGATTTAGAATATAAATTTAATTTTTATTTATTCATTTAATTTATAAGGAGACTAAATAAATATAGCGTTAAATAAAAAAGGATGTGGGTTTATATAAAATTCACAATCGTATACACATTTTTTAAAAGAAAACTTATTGATCTAAAAGACAATAGCATATGCACATCTATGCACATATTTTTCCTTTATCAAATCTGAAACAAGAAGATGCATGCATATATATTTCCTTATCGAAGTCTGAAAACAAAAAAGAAATGCAAAACTATATACCCTCCCTTTTCCTGGTCTAAACAAAATATAAAAATCATTTTCCTCTAACTACATAAATTTTCTCTATACAACATGCATATAAAAGAAATCCCCCTCCCCTCTTTTCTCATTTAAAACAAAATATCAAAAAGTAACATGCAAAATAGAATCCCCACCCTCATTTGAAAGAAATCATGCAGTAAGAAAGGAGGGAACCTGGGTATGCTAGATGAGTGAATTCGTTGTTGTTGAATCAACTCTTGTTTCCTAGCTATCTTCCTTCGATCCTTTCCCTACAACCTAGTATAGATCTCCTCCCAAAACCCCTGACAAAATCATATCTCCTACAATACAATATGTCTACCAAATTCCTCCTACAACTAACATGATTTGCAAGAATTCAAAAAAACTACTTTATCAAAGGAAACAATGAACTCCCCTTTTTTGAAATTCTAGTGTTCAATATATAGAAAAAGAGGGTCATTTCTCAATACAAAAAGAAAAAAATGATTCACAGATTCTTTCCCAAAAATATTTTCATGCAAGACATATTCCTTATAGCTTGTCATAGTGGGGGTTACATTTGATCATGCATTCAATTTTGAATCTGAGATTCTCTTCTAGAACCTTCTCATTTTCTCCTACAACATGTGCTAAATTAACATATTGAGTAAATAAAAAAATTCTAGATAAATTTATGACATCATGATTGTGTAACCTCTATTTAATTCTTTTTATTTAGAAATTCCAACCATATTCAATTTATCATTTCTATTTAACATTACTCATAAAAATTAATAATAATAATACGAGTGGTAATAATGATGATGATGATGATGATGATGATGATGATGATGATGATGATGATGATGATGATGATGATGATGATGATGATGATGATGATGATGATGATGATGATGATGATGATGATCATAATAATAATAATAATAATAATAATAATAATAATAATAATAATAATAATAATAATAATAATAATAATAATAATAATAATAATAATAATAATAATAATAATAATAATAATAATAATAATAATAATAATAATAAGTTTTATCAAGGTCTAAAAAGAGGGTTATGAAACAACACAAATGATTTTGCTAAGTAAGGAAGTAATATTGGTCAATAAATTCCAATACGATAAAGGAAAACTTGAGAATTTTAGCTAGATAGGAACATGAAGGTTTTCTTTGATCCAAGAATAAAATGTCTGAGGATCAAGGTTAAAAAATCAAGAGAGATGCACACATATACATACCAAATGTCATATTTAGGGATAATCTCTACATAAATATATTTAGAAAAATGAAAGAAAAAAACTTAGCAAAATTTTGGACTGCATCAAGTTGAATCCCATTCGAAGCTCAATTATTATTGACCCTTGCTCTAACATAATTATTGGGGGATTTCTCTAAGAAAATAATCTATCAAATTAAAGTGTTGTATTTATTTATAGGCATTATCAAACTTAGGGATGGTAAAACAACATCTATAGAAAGATCATAATTCTTGCCTTGTGGAAGAGTTTGAGCATAAACTTTTGGGGTCACTTGTTTGGCAGAGAAATTGTTGACAGATGTCAAACCATCAATGCCAACAAAAACTACTAGGTTGATATATTTTTAGGTCATATAAATGATAACCTAAAAATCCTAAAATAAATGTGAGAGATTATGATTTCTCTTGTGCCAAAGGTGTAGTATAACGTAGGGATGAAACAAACACCTCAAGCAAAAACACAAACCCTAGTAGAGAAAAAATGTATCATAAATTCAATATTTTAAAAAAAAATTCTTTTAAATTAATTTGGTCATAAATACACACATTTTTTAAATATTCTACTCTTGAAATTAGAGAATTGAAATATTGTGGGTATGTGCATTTGTCATATATAGCTTTTGCATGGATACACCATTCTTTCTCATGTAGTAGAAATAGGTGTAGTAGAGGAGTATCTGAAGGACTCCCCTCTTCATGTGGGAGAAGTATCCTAAATATCGAAAATAATATTTACTTGAGAAAAAATCATTGACCTTTATTCTCCCTTTTTAGGTGTTTTGTAGCTTTTAGAGCTAATGTGCATACAAGAGAAACAAGTGTCATGTAGTGGCGAGTACTTGCCTTTATAGTATTGCAATAAAAATATTTGTTATAATTCTTAATTATTATAATTTTAAATTATTGTTATTTTAAAATCATATTAATTTAATTATATTTTTGTAATATTAACTATAACTCACTTCAATAAAATAATATTAATAATTATAATATAATATAAATATTATAGTGAAAAAAAAAAATTTGTAAGAGTATAATCTTAATTTAATTATAAAATCTATATAACTATAATTATAAATAATAAAATTAATCTTAAACTTAATTATTACTTATTAGTTTAAGATTATATATTATTTTAAGTATATTTATGTAGTATTAATTATAATTGATTTTAATAAATAACTATTAATAATTATAAAATTATATAATATAAATAATAAAGTGAAAATAGGTGTTTTTAATGACTAAACGAAAAAAAATTCAATGGATGTATGGATTGTTTCTTGTAAACATTTGAGATGGTAAATAATGATTTATTGTGGTGTTTTCGTACCTTTAGTGGTAGTCTTTGTGGTCTACAGTTGTTATTCGGTGAAGTATGATTGTTTCGATGAATAGTTTGTTAGTTAGGTCTTTGGTCCGGATTGTGGTAAATATGTGTTAGATGATCATGTGGTTGTAGTATGATACTTATGAATATATATGCTCATCATATTTTAGATTTCATATGCTCATGTGTTTTACAGTTGAAGATATTCAGGTTTAAGTTCTAGTTGGCTCAATGGTAGAGAGCACATGAGTAGTAAAGTTGGTTTGGGCCTTGGGTTTGCTCCCCATTGGTTTCGGGTTCAATTCTGAGGCTCACACTTACAATGGTGTATGTGGTTTGTGGGCGACTACGTACACCCTCAGGAGGATTAGTCTACCTCCAATCATCTCATACTTCCCCCAACTTGGCAATTTGTAAGCCCAAGGTAAGGTTTGTTAGGCATTGGGTGGAGTTGCAATACCTATGCATAATGATATGAGTACATGGTCAAGATACCTCCTAAGTTAACAAAAAAAAAAGTCATCAAGAATGCGTTGCATTCCTCTACCTTCAATTGGTTAGAGTGACGCAGTTAGTTGTTTTGGTTTCATTGATGTTTCGTGTAGCTATTTTGGTCATCTATGAGTGTGTTTGGTGGTATACATTGAAAATTGAAGTAGTTGTGTTGGTGTGTGTTATCAAATTTATTATTTAGGGCCAACCTATGGTATTTTGGTTTGTGTGGTAGCATGCAGTTGCATAAGAGCTATTTTGGAAGTGTTTGGAAGGTGTGCCGACATGGTATGATCCCTCACATATTTCACATGTATTTCCCATTGTCTTGGAGATTGGTTTTTGGTATGACCATTTTGCATGTACAAGTTACACTTATTTTGGCCAACCTAGTTGATAATATTGTAGTTGCAAATGGTATATAAAGGATGGAATGATTAAGTAGATAAAAGAATGAATTTTGTATATTGTGCTAAGTGAATGTGAAGTAGTACAAAGGTTCTTATCTATAGTAGAGAAATGATGAAGGAAGTTTGAGATGTGCTTTGAATAGTGAACTATGATCAGCACTTCAGTGAATGCAGCTCTCCACAGTTCAACATTTTCAATGTTTTTGTATAAAAAATTATGTATCTTACCCTAAAGAAGTAATCTTTAGTTTTTGAAAGTCCTTATTATATCTTGACCTAAAGTTGTGTGCCTTAGTTTTGCAAGTCCACTCAGGTGCAGTGAGTTCCTTTGCCTCTAACCTAAACATTGTAATCAGTTTATTATATTGTGATTGTGATTCTTATCATAGTTTTTCTCAGTTTAGGTTTTTCACATAAAAATCAATATCAAATAATTTATTAAATAGTAGATAATAATAGATTAAAAATAATATTTACAACTTGAGTTGGCCTAGTGGTGGAGAACTTGTGCTCTTGAAATAGAGATTGTGAGTTCAAACCCCACAAAGGGGGTAGGGTATGTACACCTTATCAGCGTTGGCCCATTACCTATCAAAAACAAAATAGATTAAAAATAATATTATTAATTATGCTGATTAAAAGTGTCCCAATAGAAAATCTTAAGGATAAGAACAAATATAAAATAAAAATATAACGATATGATATTATAATAATAACAATGAATCTTGATAAAAAAAATTGTTACGGTAAAGAGTTTAATAAAAATATAATAATGTAATAATAATAATTTGGTATGAAAATATTTTTTTCTTTTGTAAAGAATTTAATGGAAATATATAAATATATTAATAAAAATACATTTTAACATAATAACATAATCATATCTTATAATAATTTAATATTAATTATAATATTTTTTATGTGGAATAATGAACAAATATGATATCTTTGGTGTACTTTACATGCATTCCTCTAAAGATAGGTATGCTAGTAGAAATATTTGTTGTGTAATGCTTGTACTGAAATAGTTTAAGTATTTATTTCATTTTTGTATTCTTTCGCTATACAATAGTTAATTGATTTTATTACCTATATTTTCAAATTTAAAAAAAAAATTAATTAAATTAAATTTGTATATATTTATATAGAAAAATTACTTTATTTACAAGATTATCAATAAAAAATGAAAATAAACATTTATTTTTTAAATATAAAGAAATCTAAAACAAAAGCCTATAAAATTATCATTCTTATAAATTTGCTCCTATAACACCAAAATTTTTCATCCAATTATATTGTAGATAAATAATTTCTAGTTTAAAAATATAAATCTCAACTTTCTAAAAATCAAGCTTATTTTGAAGACAAAAATAATAATCACTTTTGATTGGTGCAAGAAATCGATTAATTAGACTTAAATGAATGCAATAGCATTGCCTGCAGCAAGTACTAATAAGAAAAATAAACTAACTTTAAAAATAATTTTTTTAAATTAAAAATTGTTTAAAGTTTATGAAAATGCAACTAACATGCAAATAAATGAAATAATAGAATAATTTATATCTTTTTATTTCAAAACCAAATGCTTCTTACTTAATTATCATTTATGAAATTAGATATGTTCTTTTTCTCTTAGTTTTATGTGACTACATGCAAATGCTTAATGGAAAAAAAATTCATTAAACATACCTATTTCCCTATAATCATTTTGAAGTTGAAATTTTCAAAATTTATGAAAGAAAAAAATGCACTTGAAAGTGATTTGAATTTTGAAATAATATAATAGTTTCTTGTGTGAAACTTATTTGTTTTTTTAATATTGGATTAAGAAAACTGAAAAAAAATACATCAAGTTTTACATCAGCCAAAGCAAGTTACAGCAGAACAACAACACAAGAGGACATGGTTATTGCCCATAGAGGTGGTTTCACACAGTCAACTGCACGATCATCTAGCAAATAGATAGTAAATCCCCTCTCAATGGACAAATAACCACAACAATTAAATAGTCTCGAAGTCTGAGATACAAAAGGTTACACTTGAAACAAAGTACATATTATCCACAAAACAACAAATATATAATCTTTGAGACTGAGAAACAGATACAAAAGCATTGTGCTCTCTGTGATTAAATCTTTGAATATCACTCCCCTAGTCCTCTTCCAATATCATCCAGTCTCCAACAATGTTCGGCTACCTAAAAAGTCTCAAGGAGAAACCTTATGCCTAAGCTGGGATAAAAGAGTTTTTCTTGTACCTTGATAGTATTGTCTTGGTCCTTTAAAAAGCTAAGAATGTACATCATTTGAGTTATGAGGCTATAGCATATAGTCTTGATATCAATCTTCACGAGAGGAAAGGAGTGAGAAAGGGCAGCCAAGGATCTGAATTTCTAAATGTGTTTGATTATGGTTAACATATAAGAGCTAGAAATCAAGTTGTGTGCCTTGGAGGATCCAAGAAGACTAACTTTCCAAGACTAGGAAAAGTGGAAAAGGGCAGGTAATGAAGCATACAACTCACACCATAACACTTTAACATGAGGAAAAAACCAAAAGCAATGCTTGAAGGATTCGAGCTTGCCACAGAAAGGAAAAGAAGGTGGGGGGTTGATGAATTTAAGGCGAGATCTAATAGGGAGTTTCACATGAAGAAGATTCCATGCAGTGAGTTGGGATTGGGCATCAGCTCTAGCTTTCCAGATTTGAAGGTTGAGTTTGTTCTAGTTGGTTCGCTTAAGCTTGCATCTCCAAATAGAGTTAACTCTAAGTGAAATGGGCATGTCAGGCAAAAGTTGCTTATAAAAAATTCTAAGAGGAAAGGATCTAAGATTACTACCATTAGGCTAACTCCAATCTTTGAGAAAACAAGAGTGACAATTAGAAGAAATTAAAATAGTAAGATTAGGAGGCATAATATTTTGGACTTCCATCACCGTAGCCTTATGCTTATAATTTAAATTAAAGCATATTTTGAGCTAATGCCATGATATCCATGAGAAGCTAACAGGGTCCCAAAGATCTCTGAATGTTTGAATGTCTTTCTTAAAAAGGCACTTAGCTTTAAATCTCAAAATCATAGCCAACGAGTTGTTATCTTCCTGAATCAGATGATTCCACCAAATTGAAGAGTTTCCAAAGGTGAGACCAAGGTTGTGTTAGGTCTCGAAGACAACTGAGAGGGGGGGGTGAATCAGTTGTCTAATAAATTTAAACCAAAAGCAACTTAACCAACTTTCTGCTTAATACTGGTGAAACAGTCTTTTATACCGGTGGACAGTTTTATCAGATAATTGTAACACTGGTAAATATTAATGCATGAAACAAAAGACAAAGTCATCCACAACACATAACACCAATATTTGTACATGGAAACCCTATAAGGGGAAAAACCACAGTGGGAAACCTTACCCACAATCAGATGATACTACTGCAGATAGTGAGTGTATACAAATGTGGTCTACACATGCAGAAAGGCCAAGCGCCTAGAGCTCACTGCTCAAACACAAAATAGGAGTCAAACTGACTACAATTGGATGGTTAAATCCAATAAAAATGTGCTGCTCAAAATAGCATCTTCATATGCTGGATTCAGTACCGGTGTAGTTCTGATTGTCTTCACAAAAACCCTCCTTCACCTTCAAATGATGTCTACATGTATAGCTCTGCTTATTCTCGCATATATCTTCACACAATCCTTTTTCACATTCCACACTTGATCTTACAAATAAGATCTTACATTTATACCATACCCTAAGACCAATTATAGTAGGTCGGCTCTAAAGGATAATACAATAAAATCAATTTACAAATAAATTAATGCCCAATGCAATAATCGATGCAACATGTCGGCGTAATGCATTTACAACAATAATAAGTCATCTCCATAGCGTGCCATGCTGATCTGGAAAAGATAAACCTGCCAGTGTAACCTAGACCTATTTGTCGGTAACAGCAAATATGCAAATACGAATATACCAATTAACAAACCTTCAAGACAAAGTGTCCAAACGATGTCTTCGACATAACCATGTGATTTCCATATCATTCCAAGTGTCGATGATCATTATATCCTGCCGGTGTACCAGATACCGATGACTGTTCATAAGTCATTTGCTTGCTGGTGAATGTTGTTGATTCTCCAAAGTGCCAGAGTTGATAAGTGTTTAGTAGGTGTTGACATCAATGACAAAACCATACCAAAATACCAACAGGTTGAAATATTGGTCAAACCAAGATAACTTGTGGGAAACCATTTGCCAAGCTTTCCATATAGAGTTGAGCGGGGTTGATCCATGGAGTTTGAAATAGGAGCTAAAAGAATCTTTTACTTCATTGAACAAAATTCCAATACTTTCCAGTTGTAGTCATTTGAATACGATACCAAACTAGTAGCTTCCAAGGTATGTTTCCTTCCAATGCTCTACCAATCCATTTGGCTTAAAGGCAAACCCCTTGTATGTAGGGGTCAATGATGCCAATGTAGGGTTCAAGGTAAAACTAGATTGATATGATAAAACAAATGATTATTTGTTTCATATTATTAATTTCATATTTTTTAAGGGCTATTTTATCTTTCAATAATACAATAAATAATAAAAAATTTACTCAAGTTTTAAAAGCATAAATGAAAAATTAAAATTACAACCATGTAACAAATTGTTTGTTTCCTTTCTGTCTTTGGCATTTTAAGCAACAATGTAACAAAATATTTGTCATCTCTTCCTAGAATGGAAATTTGATGGTTTAGAAATGCATTTTGGTTGCTTTAGAAGCTCGCTTAACCCAAGAAATTTTGTTTAACCTTTTAGCTACTACATTTTATTATCATGTGTAGGGTGATATCATTTTTTTAGCAATGGCAATGTGCTTGCAAAATGCATCAAATTTCTTAGAGAAAAAATTTCGACTACTATTTGACCTTAAGTCTTTAGATTTTCATACTGTTACTACTTATTGAGTTGCCATTAGTTTTATATCAAAAGTCATTCTATATACTCTAGTCGGTTACTACTACCAAAATATTCAGTCGGTAAGCATAGAGCAGTCGGTTATAGAAGAAAGTAGTCACAGAGCCTAGTATACACCGAGCTGTCTACCGAGTAACACTCTATGTCTACCGAGCAGCAATAATGTTACACTGAGTTGATATACACCGAGTGAAACGTTTTACCAGATTCATTGAACCTAGACACATGTGTGGAAACGTGTTACAAGATCAAGGAACAAAGAAGCATTATCACATTGGAAATTGCACCTCTAGATTGTGTATGATTTTGAGGTCATCTATCCAATGAAATATTTTGTATGGTTATTCACTCGATAAATCATGTTTGTAAGATCGAAGCAATGAACCAGATCACCGACATAAGAGATCTATTTATACAGCATGGATTGGGATCAGATATAGATATAGAGGTATGTGTGTATGAGTGTGAAGACAAATATATGTGAAAAGAAAAATCATGAGAAAGCACTGAGTATTGTGACTGTCAGAGACACCGAGGTCACCGAGAAGGATTTCAGAGAACAGTCAAAGAACAGAGTAAACAGAAGGGTTTACCAAGTTATTTTATGGGTTACCGAGGTATGCTATAAGCAAGGTAATCTCATTTTGAGCACATAGAATCTGCTATAACATTCCAGATGTAAAGTTGTAGATATTTGTAAAGATTTTATTGTAATATTTTGAAGTTGTAAAAGAAACCTTTAACAGGGTAAAAGACTCTAACAAAGTCTATAAATTGTAAAGCCTTTAACCAGGTGCAGCATTTAGTTTAAGTGTTGTAAAATCCTTTAGCAAGGTAGATCTAACGATCTTTATACTCCTAATAGGGTAAGCTATCATAAATAGCTAAACATGTAGCTCTAACCGAGCAACCTTTATTATTGCAGTAGTGAAGTTGTGGGTGCCATCCCCACCGCAGTTTTTCTCTCTAACCAAGAGTTTCTGCGTAACCAAAATATATGTGTTATGGAGTGAATCATGTATGATTGTTATTTATTTGTTTTAGCTTTATGTTATGTTACAGTAGTTTATGGTTTATGCATAACAGTAAAGATATTGTTGAAGAAAAGTTTTGAAGTACTGATTCACCCCTCCCCTCTCAGTACATTATCTTTCCATATTGGGCCTAACAATTGGTATCAAAGCTTCAATCTTGGAAAAGGGTTTAACAACCTAAAGAGAAAGATCTTATCAATGGAAGGCTATAAACAATCTCGGAGAATTGTGTATCTGCAAGAAGAGTTGGATCATGCTAATCAAGTGATTGCAGACATGCAAAGATAAATGCAAAAATCATTGAAAGTTAGAAGAAGATTATCTGATGATTTACAGGACTCTCAAGAGCTGGTGGAACAAATTGAAACATCATCTGAGAACAGTATATCTGAAGAGACTGAAGAGATGATTGGAGAGCTGAAAGAAAAGAACAAAGCACTGACTGATCAGCTAAAAGCAATGAAAAGAGGACATGAACATTTCAGCACACAGATGACTAAGAATCTTGATGCATTAAGGACAGCCGAGGATAAAGTAAGAAACCTAGAAAGAGAAAAACAACAGCTTGAAGCATTAGTATCTAAAAAGAATGATAAAATCACAAGGTTGACTGGGATTCAACAAAATATGTCCGATCAATTGGGTTTTGCACATCATGAAGCAAATCTGAAAGATGATGAGAATCAAGCATTGAAACTTGAAGTATCAAGGTTGACCGATGAACTTGAAATAGAGAAGAAGTCCAAAGAAACACTAAAGAAGAGTTATGAAGCATCAAAGATGTTGGATGAGCAACTGAATACAAAGAGACCCAACAAAGTTTTTGGACTTGGTTACAAAGGAAAAGACTCTACCGAGAAGGGAATCCACACTATCAAGAAAGGAGAATCATCAAAGCAAGCTGGAAATGAGAAGAACATCAAAGTAAAGAAGCCTATTTGTAACTACTGTGGAAAACAAGGACATACTGCTAATATGTGCCAAATCAGAAAAGGTAAGCAATCGAATGTCACTAGGTCTAATGGTCATTGTCACAATTGCAATAAGTATGGTCACACATCTAACCATTGTAGGACAAAGTCTATTAGCAATTATCAGAAGGCAAAATTCAGAGGGTTTTGTAAAAACTGCAATAGATATGGACATAGTACCGAGAAGTGTTGGTTTAAGCAAAAGAACTATATGTGGTCTGCACACCGAGCAAATGCTAGAGGTTACCGAACTCACACAGGTCCTAACCGACAATATTCTATAGTTCCATGGGATTACAATACAAGGATATGGTGTGAATGTTGTGGAAGATATTGACATATAAGTGCCAACTACTTTAGAAGGTTTGGAATGAACAACTGAAGATCATGGAGAAATCCTGGTATGGCATGTTTTCATTGTCACAAAGTTGGACACGTGGCTAGAGATTGCAGAGATCAACCTAGAGGAGACACTGAAGAAATAAAAGGAAAATTATAGATGATTTGGAAAAAAAGAAGGAAATTGTGTCAAATGAAGAAAGCACCTTACCTACCGAGTTAGGTGCAACTATTCCAAATTAATCGGTAAAGGAAGTCTGGCTACTCGGTAAAAGCACAAAAAGAAAGGTAAATTGGTTTAAGGGAACTGAGTGCATTTAATGCTTTCTAACCTAACTACACAAAGCCTGATAAGGTATATTGTGTACTTAAAGCACTTTGTGCGGTCATTTTACACTTACCAAGTTTTCAGGAAAGCAGAGCAAAGCGATTCAAAAGCGAGCAAACCACCTCCCGAGCGAATCTCAAGGAATTTACACATCGATCTCAAGCATTTCTAAGAGCTAGCTACTGGGAAATATCAGTTGTGATTATCTATTTTATATCTATTTGTCATTTGAAAGTCTTCAAACCCTAAGAATCTTTTGTTAAGTGATTATCCGAAATTTGCAATGGAACCTAAGATCCAGAAGCCCGTTGTTGTTGAGAACATTGAAAAGCCCTCATAGAAATACTCTCTAACTCCCAAAGTAGCATCTGAACCGAATGATAAAACTACATTTTCACTCATTCCGGATAAGGTTTTACTAGTTGAGGATGTCAGATTCTTCACTAAGTGTCACGTTGAGGAACTAGGTCATGTTGAAATCAACGACACATATGATGAATTATGTACCGATGGGATATTGGATAGCAAGTATGAACACACTAAAATCAAGGGATTGACCGAAGCCCTAACCTATCCCTGTGTCTTCAAACCCCAGTGGGTCAAGTTTGTTCTGAGCGGAGCAACCATTCAAAATCACCAAGGAAATCATTCATTTGATCACCAGTTACCCTATTTTTGATCATGCCCGAGCCCAAAAAATGATATCACAGAAGGAATTGATCACTCTAACCGGAGTTGAATCTGATTGCAGAGGACTAAAACTAAACAATGTGACAGATGCAGAGCTGAAGTTTTCCATTAGAGTAATAGGTTATTGCTTCTTCCAATCAGCAAGGGAAAACAGTGTACCCTGTGCAGTAGTCGATTTAGCATATAAAATTGTGAAGAAAGGAATGAAAATTGACCTTTGTGAAGTATTGTTGAAAAACCTTTTTGAGAACCTCAACACCATAAGGAAGCCAAAGAAGAACAACTCGGCTAATACACTAAAGTTTAGATCACTTCTGGTATGCATGTTTTTCTATTTTGAGAAATTCTTTCCATCAGTTGGTGATGTAGTTTGGGAGCTACACCGACCAATCACCCATCAAATCAATGACTTCATCAAACAACTAGGTGATAACTTTAATGATATTATGGATGATTATTTTAGCAAGTTTCAAGAAAAGATGCATAACAGGTATAGAATTCCACCCCAGTTAGTGGAGAAATACAAGGATGACATATGCTTTGAAGTGGACATCGACTACTGCTATGTTAATGTTGTGGAACTGAGAACTCAATCTTTGCCACCTATGGGTTATGAGATTGATTTTGACATCACACAACAGTAGATAGATGCTTTTCTTAAATTACCAAGGCATGCTACCAAGCTGAGGTATGGAACCTATGAAGAAGTTAAAGAGAAAGTAAAGATGAGTATTGTAGTACCCAAGGCTACAAGGAAAGCAACAAAAATGATCAAGGCATTAACGGAGAAATTTGGAGAAGGTTCTTCCTCCACACCTATCAAAGGCACTCCAGTAATCACCGAGGAGGAATCTAAAGCCCAAGGGGCAGCTATAACACTGAGCACCGAGTTGCCTAAAGGAAAAGTTTTGAAAAGAAAGAAACAGGATACATCACAGGTATCACCAACTCCCTCAGTAAAGCGCCAAAACACAAGATCATCTGCAGCATCACCGAGTAAGAAACCAAAGAATGTTGCCACACCAAAGGTAACAAAAACTTACAAGAAATCTACTCGGAGACTCATTTTGACTAAAGAGTCCAGTGACACCGAATCTGAAGATGCAAGCAAATTTCAGATTGTCAAGAGTAAAAAGGTAGATGTACATAGTGTTGACAATTTTTGTACTAATCTAAAGCAATATGGTGGATTTGGAGCATTCATATATGTTAAGTATGAATCCAGATCTGATGATGAAAAGAGACAAATAGAAGAAGTTGTCATCTGCACACTTCTGAAATTCTGATTGGTCCCATTGGAAGTATCTAAGTCTCTTCCAAATGAATTATATTTGCATATTGATAACAGGTGGATGTATGCCATGGACTTAGAGAAACAGATGAGAGAAAGAAGTCTAGTACATCTTTTTCCAGACATGTTGGTAGATGAGATCACTGAACATCTGAAAAACTGCCACACAAACTTCCTAGTCAAGCAAAGAGCCTTGAAATTGATGAATGGCCTTTACTTGGATATAGAGAATGAGACCAAACAAAAATGGCAGGAAATCTTTCGAATCAAGAATGCTGGTGAGCAAGCTGAAGTTGAAATAGTTGATGTCACCAAACAAGATCCTGATATCACCAAGCAAGACCCTGCTGACACTATACAAGTTGATGAGGATATCATGGACACCGAGGCATAAGAACAGGAAATGATAGAAGGGAATACATATGCCAACTGGTATCCAGTGAGTCAGTTTTGGAGCAAGTTCAGCCCTATCCTCTGGTCACTCAGCCTGTTTTGACCAAGGCCCCTCAAGATACTGAACAAGGAATAGAAGGTCACAAATCCATAGAAGGAGAAACTACTGCTCAGGCCACCAAAGGACAGACTTCTCAAGCTCCTTCTAGCACTGAAAATGTTACATCTGAGACCCCAACCATAGAAGCACCGAAGGACACAACAAAGGCTACATCAGAGGTTCAAGAAATTAATAAAAGTGTTGCCTCTGTCGAGCAACCTACCAAGGGTCAACAAGCCTCACAAGCCATTGTACTAGTTCAACCGGTGAAAGGTAAAGACAAGAAGATGAAAAAGCATAGTTTCAAATTAGATTTGTCAAAACCTATAGTGTTGCCGAATGTAGACATATCCAAATTAAAAGGGAAAGCACTCATTGAATTCGGTGAACTATGCAAAGCCAAAGCCGAACAGGAGAAGCAAATGGCTATTCAAAATAAAAATAGAGTACTTCAGAAGGTGAAAGCACTACTAATAGATATGCTACCTGAAGCTACAGTGACAACAGATGCAGCCATCCATATTCAACTGGATGAACTCCTAACTAAAATTGAGACATCTGGAGTAGACGCATCTAAATATTTGAGCAAATTAAAGGACAAAGAACTCACTACTAAAATGATTGAAGAGGTACAGAAGGCTATTGCTATTGGAAAAGTAAAACTTGTCCAATTTATTGCTAAGTTGTCCCCTCAACTCAAGCACATTCTTTATTTATTTCAGAAACTCTGTACATTTTCTTTATTCATTAAAGATATTAAAAATAAAACAGAAGTGATTGAGAAAGAGATCACCGATCTCTCAAATAAGTTGACCATTGAGCCAAATTCTATTCAGCATTGCTATACAAAGTTACAAAAGCTCATGGCTCAACAATTGGAACTCAAGAATGAAGAGCACAAGATAAGGATGGACATAATGACTCTTCAGACATTATTCATTCCTCATCTTTCATCCGTCCAAGAGAAGATCAACAAGGCTACCTCCCTATCCACTCAGTAAGAGGGAAGCACCTTAGATGGACTAATTTCACTGTTAGCTAACATTACAGATCAGAATTCACTCATGGACAGTGTCAAGGATGCCCTCTTTGCCACTCTTACCGATGCAAGGACAAAGTACAAATCCATTTTTGACTAGTTGCCTCCACCGAATGGTAACTAAGTTGTGATGTTTGTCAAAAAGGGGGAGTGAGTATAGTTTCAAAGTATAGGGGGAGTGTAGTATACAGGGGGAGTATACTAAGCATAACAGAGTATCCAGATGCACAACACCGACCAGTGATCACCGAGCAGTGAACCAAGCAGTTAATACAGGATATTGATCACCGAGCATGCAAAATTAGAGTTTTGTACAGTATATTGATAAGGGGAGTATATCTGAATATACTATTTTATTGACAAATGTATATACTGTCAGTTTAGTCAAATTTTGTAAGTATATAGATTTTTGAGTTATGACTTTGAAAGTAGTTTTGTCAAACATCTCAACTAATGTCAAAAGGGGAGATTGTTACTACTTATTGAGTTGCCATTAGTTTTATATCAAAAGTCATTCTATATACTCTAGTCGGTTACTACTACCAAAATATTCAGTCAGTAAGCACAGAGCAGTCGGTTATAGAAGAAAGTAGTCACAGAGCCTAGTATACACCGAGCTATCTATCAAGTAACACTCTATGTCTACCGAGCAGCAATAATGTTACACTGAGTTGATATACACCGAGTGAAACATTTTACCAAATTCATTGAACCTAGACACATGTGTGGAAACGTGTTACAAGATCGAGGAACAAAGAACCGTTATCACATTGGAAATTGCACCTCTAGATTGTGTATGATTTTGAGGTCATCTATCCAATGAAATATTTTGTATGGTTATTCACTCGATAAATCATGTTTGTAAGATCAAAGCAATGAACCAGATCACCGACATAAGAGATCTATTTATACAACATGGATTGGGATCAGATATAGATATAGAGGTATGTGTGTATGAGTGTGAAGACAAACACATGTGAAAAGCAAAATCATGGGAAAGCACTGAGTATTATGACTGTCAGAGACACAGAGGTCACCGAGAAGGATTTCAAAGAACAGTCAAAGAACAGAGTAAACAGAAGGGTTTACCGAGTTATTTTATGGGTTAGCGAGGTATGCTATAAGCAAGGTAATCTCATTTTGAGCACATAGAATCTGCTATAACATTCCAGATGTAAAGTTGTAGATATTTGTAAAGATTTTATTGTAATATTTTGAAGTTGTAAAAGAAACCTTTAACAGGGTAAAAGACTCTAACAAAGTCTATAAATTGTAAAGCCTTTAACCAGGTGCAGCATTTAGTTTAAGTGTTGTAAAATCCTTTAGCAAGGTAGATCTAACGATCTTTATACTCCTAATAGGGTAAGCTATCAGAAATAGCTAAACATGTAGCTCTAACCGAGCAACCTTTATTATTGCAGTAGTGAAGTTGTGGGTGTCATCCCCACCGTAGTTTTCCTCTCTAACCAAGAGTTTCTGCTTAACCAAAATATATGTGTTATGGAGTGAATCATGTATGATTGTTATTTATTTGTTTTAGTTTTATGTTATGTTATAGTAGTTTATGGTTTATGCATAACAGTAAAGATATTGTTGAAGAAAAGTTTTGAAGTACTGATTCACCCCTCCCCTCTCAGTACATTAGCTTTCCATATTGGGCCTAACACATGCGTGCTTTAAATTCGTCTAAAAAATAGAACATCTCAAACTTTCTTAATAAAATGCAACCAACCATGTACATAATAATCATCAATGAAATACATACAACATCTGGGCTTACTTATTGAGTGTATATCTATAAGACAAAGACATAATTGTGAATCACTTCCATATCTCCCTTGTTTTGGTACTTCCCAAAGAAAATTAAATCTTATTTTTCTTTCCAAACACAAAATGTTGATAAAACTCCAACCCAATAGAAAAATTTGAAATACCACCCATACTTTTACTTACCAAGGCTTTTAAGTCTTGTTCTCCTATGTGTCCTAATTGGTGATAATACAACCATTTGATTTAGTTGTAGTAACATTAGTTGAGCAACACAATATTGTTTTCAAAATTGTATTGTAGATGAACATATATTATTTTCAAATATGTAATTTTTTCAAACTTTATAGCTACATTTATAATTCTCTCTTTATTTTTTAGCATAAGATCTCATGGACTTGAAATGATATATATTAAATTTTTAATAAATTTTATTTTCAAATTCATTTTTAAAAAATTATTAGCATCATGCTTGACACACTAAAAAAATTATGTACATGTTTCGATGTATTTTATTAAGAAAAAGTTTTAGTTGTTCTCTTAGTTTTAGCCAAGACATCATACATTGATCTTTCTTTATTTACTTTGATAAATGAAAATATAATATAAGAAATATACTTCAAGAAATAAATCAATAAAAAAAAAATTATTTTTTTTATTTTTTTCACATTATTAATTTCATATTTTATTAAAGTTTTTCAGTTCTTTTTCTATTTCTCATTGCTATAGGGAAATTAATTGCAATGTTGAATTTCTTGCTAATAAGGCAATAGTTGAGCAATCATATTACTTGGAGATTGCCTCTGCGGATATTCCTTTCTTCTATATAAAGATTACATATTAACATGAATTTGGTGGGCATTTCCCCCGAGGTTAGACACCATGATGGCTAGTCTTGGGGGCGATGCTATTCACATATGTCATGACATGGCATGACTTTTTGTTGGCATTTTCCCTGATGCTAGTCTTCTGAGTGTGTAATATTGGGAGTGATGCATTATGTGATTATGTTGTGCAATACTTGTTTATTACTTTGATGTTTGATGACTATTTATTATGAGCTGGGTTTCTTTTTTTGGGAAGGCTCTGCCATCATGGTTGGATGTGAAGTTTACTTGTTTCTTGGGTACTCAATTGTTCTGGCATGGTACTATTTAATCATCTCTACGTCATCTTGTTATACGAGAATGGATCTCTTGTCTTGTATTGGCTGTCCTTTGGGAATATTTGTATTGGATACTCCATGCAGACTTTAAATTGTTTCATGTGGGTTGTATTTATCATCATTTGCATTGGCAACCTTCATTTGTTCCTCTTGTACTTGACTATCTTGGGATGTAAACTGGTATCATAGTATTTGTCATTTCGCGTTTGAGGTACATTGTCCATATCTTGTCTTTGCAATCATTTTGGAGATTGCCTGATGTCGTGGTGCTCTGTTTTTGTTTCACCTGGGTTAGTCGTATCTTCGAGGATTATGTGATTTGATTTTGATTATTGATGTTCGATATACTGCTCAAGTCAACTCTCTCGGCTCATGTGGGATCTCGAGTAGTACTGCCAGACAATATATGTTATGATGTTGCCTTTTATGAGAACTTTATTATATATGCCTAGGAAATATGAACCTTGTTGAATTAGTGGTTCTTGCAGTTGTGCAAATTTTTGTTTCTCCTTATGTCGCTTGTTCAATCAAAAGGTCGATACAAAGTCTTTGTTCCTCCAAATTTTGGCGATTTTCGTGACTGTCATGCATATGACGATGAGAAACTTGGGTATATTTTTTATTTTTGTTTTCTAGATGTTGTTTATGCAATTAGGAAGGTGGTGGGTAAATCTTGGCTGGTGGAAAATGCATATTCTAGCATATCTAAAGTGGTTTCTCGTTTTCTCACTATTTGCATGGATTTTCTTTTGGATGCTCCTATGGTTCAGGCTTTGGCTAATACCTTCTTGGTCTCATCATTCTATTCTTCTTGTGATGTGGATTATGCTCTGTCTTTTTACAGTTTTGATTGTGGTTTGCTTCCTTATGGTGGTTTCATGCCTCTTACTGAGCTTCTTGCTAATGGATGTAATGGAGAATTATTTTTTGTAGCTAGGTGTGGACTAATTGGAGACTGTTATGATGATACAATTATTCAATTTGAAAGATTGATCGATCATGTTCCTCCTCTTTATTTAGTTGTTGCGCTTGATGTGTTCACTGGAATCCACTCTCTCTTGGACATTCGGGTGACTGTTTTTGGCTCTCCTTTGTTGTTTCCTCCTTCTGCGGGTGTTGATGTGGTTTCTCGCTCTTCTTCTTTTGTGCCTCTAGAGAAAAGTTCAAGCACATGACAATTTGAGTCTTGATATAGATTATCTTTTGGGTTCTTTTTCATTGTAATTTTGTGGTTTGACCACTGTAGGGGTGGGGGGGGTTGTACAATGCTTCTTGGTTTTGTTCTAGGATGGGTTTTGGTATATGACCATGTATAGGGTGTTGTCAAATTGATGTCTTTACATGGTTTTTTTTATCAGAGGCTATAACCAGAGGTTTTCTTTGCCTAGTTCTTTCCTGTCAGTATGCCTATCTGAACCAAGTTTTGTAAACTCTATATTAATAAAAAAATTCAGTGGCTTTGCCACTTATATCAAAAAAAAATTAAAAAATTACAACCATGTAACAAGTTATTTGTTTCCTTTCTTTCTTTGGCATTTTAGGCAACCATGTAACAAAAAATTTGTTGTCTCTTTTTAGAATGGTAATTTGATGGTTCAAAAAGGAACTTTGGTATCTTTAGAAGCTCGCTTAACCCAAGAAGGTTTTATTTAACCTTTTAGCTACTACATTATATTATCATGTGTAGGGTGTCATTTTATTAACAATACCAATGTGCTTGCAAAATGCATCAAACTTCTTAGAGAAAAAAAATTCACTATTATTTGACCTTAAGTCTTTGATTTTCATAACGTTTTGACTTTAGAAATGCTTTAAATTCTAAAAATTTGTAGAATAGTTCAAACATTTTAAAATAAAATACACCCAAGCATCTACACAATAATCATCAATAAAACATATATAACATTAGGACTTACTAATTGACTGCATATCTATAAGACAAAGACATAATTGTGAATCATTTCTAGTATCTCCCTTGTTTTAGTACTTCATAAAGAAAATTAAACTCTATTTTTCTTTTAAACACAAAATATTGATATGACTCCAACCCAATACAAAAATTTGAAAGACCAACCATATTTTTACTTACCAAGGCTTTGAAGTCATGTTCTCCTATGTGAACCCATTGGTGATATCACAACCTCTTGATTTAGGTTTAGGTTTAGTAACCTTAATTGAGCAGCATAATATTGTTATTGCTAACCTAAAGAGTATCAACTCCTTAATTTCTTAGGCAACATAAGTTTTCCTCTAGCCAATCCTCAACCTTTATTCTTAGAGGCAGCATGCACTCCAAAATCAGTTAGCTTAAAAATATAAATAAGATTTATAGGTAGAGTAAAATGTTGGGGGTGAATTGGGGTGAACCTTTTCGTATTGACATGAACATTTGATTTGGAGAAAAATGATATGCCCTAAGATTCAACTTCAAATAACTGATTCCAAATGAATTTTTTTCAAGGGATAAATCAATATCTATTATGTGTAAAATAAATTATTTTTTGATAAAAGCCAAGGTTTTAAAAGCACTCGATGTGGAGGAATATTTGTTCAAAATACAAATGATTTTCTTTCAGTTTAATAGTATTATGTTTTAATTCAAAAAAAAATCCCTTGATTTTGCATTGTTTATAGGTTTGGAAATCTATAACAAAGCTTCGAACCTACAAATACAGTATCACAATACAATCCATTAGTAAAACTTACTTTGGCAATATCGTCGTCGATTTTATTTTTAATATTTTTGATAAAATTATATTGTAGATTAACATATATTATTTACCAGTATTTTAAAAAATTAAACTTTATAGCTACATTTTTATTTATTTATTTATTTTTAACATAAGGTCTCAAAGACTTGAAATGATATATTTTTATTTCTAATAAATTTGATTTTGAAATTCAACAAAAAAATACTATTAGCATCATGTTCGACACACTAAAAGAATTATGTGCATGCTTCAATGTTTTTTATGAAGAAAAAGTTTTAGGTGTCCTACTAGTTTTAATAGTCAAGACATAATGCATTTATCTTTCTTTATTTACTTTGATAAATAAAAATATAATAAGAAATATACTTCAAAAAATAAATCAATAAATAATATTTTTAAAAATTTTTATTTTTGTTCACATTATTAATTTTATATTTTATCAAGAACTATTTTATTTTTCAATAATAAAATAAATAATAAAAAATATTCTCAAGTTTTAAAAGTATAAATAAAAAAATAAAAATTACAACCATAGAATGGCTAGACAGAATCAACCTTATTTGTTGAACTCCAAGTGAAATAAATCAGATTTCAAGGAATACCTCCAGACAAAGAATTTTGAAACCATGATGGGAAGCATTCTTCTTAATACAACTGAATAGAGGTTAGAAGATTTGTTTGATGAAGGGTTATAGGAAAATGATGACCCTAACTCCTTTGCACTTAAGGATGTTCTAGAAGAAGAACCATCTATGTTCTCATAGTAGTTGTCTATTTCCGAAATAGAATTTAGTAACTCTCGGGCTTTAATTAATACACCTAGTAAAAGGGAAAGAGGTCATCCCCCAAAGTGTAAAAAAAAAGATTAAATTGATGCAGGAATACAAACAACTTTAGACTTCACCTTCAAACCAAGGAAGTCAAAGGAAATAGCTTCTACCCTAATTTTGGAGCAAAGCACCAGTTCAAGGAGAGCTCATTGCTCTCCCAAGCCTCAATGAAAATATTGTCATGGAATGTTAGGGGTATTGATGCCCCTAACAAGAAACGTCTCATTAAAAGTCAATAAGATATTTTTGAGGCAGAGATTGTGCTACTTTAAGAGAAAATTATCAGTAGAGCATGCTCTGAATTCTTTAAAGAGCTGGAAGTTGTGGTCCACATTGCAATCCTCTTCTATTAAGGCTTCTAGTGGATTGGATACCTTATGGAGAAGCTCAAAATTTTAGGTATCTTTGATTAATACTAATGTTAATTGGATCTTGGTTAGAGTTGATTTGTTTGAATTTTCCTTCTTTCTTCTCAATGTTTATGGGCCAATGACAATAACCACCAAATAGAATTTGTGGATGTCCTTGTCACAAGTTATACTAAGTTTGCAAGATGAAAAAATATTAGTTGTTGGGGATTTCAATGCAATCTTATCATTCAATGATAAGCAAGGGGATATTTACCCACCTCTTAAATCAGTACAAGATTTTAATGATTTTTTATCTCAGAATGGACTTTATGATTATTGTCCTTCCAATGGATGAGTAACATGGACAAAGAAAAGAAAAGGCTTCTTGCATATTGTTGAAAGGTTAGATAGTATTTTTATCAACCCTCATTGGATCCTAGATAAAAACTATTGTGATACCACAATCCTCAACTATACGGGTTAATATCACTACCCTATCCATCTTGATGTTCCTTTGGGGGTTCCAATGGGGAAAATGAAATCAAACTTTAAATTTGAAAAAATGTGGTTGAGGAACCCAACGTTCCTTCCTTTACTAAAATAATGGGGGTCTCAAGCCCCTTTTATCCCTAGTTCTCGAATATTTCAATTGATTAAGAATCAGGGCTTTCTCAAACAACAAATTAGGGAGTGGAACAAAACTCAATTCAATAATATTTTTCTACAAAAAACTTCAATGCAAGACTAGTTAAGTGCCATTAATGAAGATATCATTTGCAATGGTTCGTCCTCAAAAATTTATGAGCTTCATGTAAAGTTTCAAGGGGATTTAGAGGAAGTTTTATTTAGAGAAGAAATATACTAGAGGCAAAAGTCAAGATAATTATGGCTCAAAGATGGAGATAGGAATACAAAAAAATCGTTCTTCAGTTAAGATTAAGCAGCATCACAATACAATTTTTCTAATTAGGGATAGTAATGGACAAGTGATTAGAGAAGAAAATAAAATTCAATAAGAAGTTGTGGATTTCTTTTCAGATCTATAGTCAACAAATTTTCATCCAAATGCTTCTCGTACAAGTCCTTCCAAAATTCTTGATTGTACTCCTCGGTTATTGATAGAACAAGATAATTGTCATCTTACCTAGCCCTTCATAATGGAAGAGATGAGGAAGGTAGTTTTTTTATTATCTTTGAATAAGGCACCTGGACCAAATGGCTTTACTGCATTATTTTTCTAGAAATTGTTGGGATATCATAGGCTTTGATATCTTCTTGGCCTTGAAAGAGTTTGTTAGACTTGTGTGAATAATGTTGTCATTGATGTCAAATCAATCATCCAGTTCTATATCAGACAATGTATGCAGATCCGGATATCAATTCAGACGTCTAGACGTCATGGATATTATGGATGATATAGTTATGTAAGGATTGTATGTGATAGGTATGTATATGGAGTTTAGGTGTTGTTGTTTTTAGTGTTAGGAATTCTTGATGATCCTGATATCAGTTATGCATCCCAAAGTTTGTGTTTCTTTGATGACTATCAGAAGTATCTCTTTGAGTTTTGTGGTTGCAGTTTCCTTGGTACATGTGGAATCTATATTTTGGAGATATTAGACTTGATCTTGAGACAATAGGTATGTTCTCTTGGGTCTGGATGACCCTGCCCCTTTTTCGGTAATCTTGGCATATGCATTGGTAATCGGAAGTATGTAAAGGAATTGTGTAGAAGTATTGCAGAGGCCGACATGAGCTTATTGATAATGTGTTGGGCCTGGCCGACACACTATTCTATAATTGTACCCTTTGGTATATATACATGTACATGATTGGTGAATGAGGACATCGATCAAGAGAGTGTGTGAGATGTGTGGAAGATAGTTGGTAGAAAAGGGAGTAGTATATGTGAGAGTTGCGGATAGCGAAGGTAATCAGTTTCACAGTAGTACAGAAGTCTTTTACCAGACCTGTTGCAAAATAGTTGTGTAGAGATCCCAGTAAAGTCTGAGATTTACAACTTGAGCTTAAACTTGGAACTAATCTCATGCATTTGGAGATGCAAACCTTCTCAGTTCAACCTTTTTAGTTGCAATGAGCATTCTGGCAGTTAGTTGTCCCTTTTGTATATCTGTAGTGAGCAGTCTGGTAGTGAGCCATTTTTGTAATCTGGTAGTGAGCCACCCATTTGTAAACACAACTATAACTAGTTATATTCTCTTGAGAGTTAACACTCTCCATGGTTTTTCCCAATTAGGCTTTCCAATAAAATTTGGTGTTTATCTTGTGGTTGTGTTCTTCATGATTAGCTACTTTATATTAGTCAAGTTTGTTTGATATTTTTGTGGACAGTTATAATTGGTGAAAAGTTGTTTTTCTTTAATCTGTAGGAATACTTATTTGCCTCCCCCCCCCCACATCTCAGTATTCTATTTCTTTCAACCTAATCAACAAAATCTAGAAGAAATGCATCAATATTAAAGTATTTTAATACTACCTTCATTGCTCTAACATCCAAATGTAACAACCCGTCCTCTTTTGTTGCTCATATAGAACTATCTCATTGTGCAATACAGTTTACAAGATTTTTACCAAACCAATTTCTTTAAGACTTGCTACCATAATACCTTCCATTATCTCTTTTGAACAAGGGGGGTTTGTTGTTGGGAGAGAAACAATTGAAGGGGTCTTGCTTTCATATGAATTTCTTAATTCTATTCAATCAGAAAAAGTATCTCCAATGGCCATTAAGTTGGATGTGATGAAAGCCTATGATAGGGTGAGGTGGGAGTTTCTACTAAACAAATCCTTCAAAGTTTGGGCTTTAACAAGAAGTGGTGTAAAGGTGTAATGTCTTGTATTTCACAAGATAAATTTTTAGTTTTAGTAAATGGCAAGCCATGTGGGATATTTTCCTCTTCTCAAGGGATTCAACAAGGGGATCCCTTGTCACCCTTTTTGTTTATCATTTTAGCTAAAGGCCTTAGTAGGTTCATTCAACATTCCATAAGAGTTTGGAAGGGGTTGGTGATACCATATACTTATTTATCAACAACCCACATCTTTTTTGTGGATGACACCCTTGTTTTTTGTCAAGCTACAATGGCAAAGGCAAAAAATATTAGTCATGCTCTACAAGAATATTTCTAGGCCTCGGGACAGAAAATAAATCTAGCAAAATCAAAGATCTTCTTTTTTAACACCACTCATTCAATCAACAGTTGTTTGCAAAAATTATTGGGCTTCAAACAAGAAATTTTGCCTTGTAAGTACCTAGGGGTCCCTTTTTTCAAGGGGCTAACAAAGCCTAATATTGGTCTGATGGTATGATGAAAGAATAAGAATCTGATCAACTACTGAGAGGGGGTGGGTGAATCAGTAGATAGAAAAACTGATACTAACTTCACCAATCTCAAAATCAATCTCTCAAAGTAAACTTAGAACTATCAATGCAATACCACTATCAAGATAAAAACTAATAAGATAAATCAGTTGACTATTACAACAAACTAACAGTAAACAACTTCAAACTCATAAACATCCAAATGCTTTTTCATATGTCAATAGACTTCATTTCTCAATGCTTTCGGTTATCATGACTTATCAAAGTAGTTAAGTAGTTAAGCAAATCAACCATAAGAACATAACCACAAAAACATTCACCACTTGACACAAATATTTTTGATGTGGAAACTCAAATGGGAAAAACCACGATGAGATGAGACTCACAAGATAACTATTTGAACTCTTCTGAAGTTCACCCTGTTAGGAGCCTAGCTTGTTAAAGCTTTACAAAAGTCATGTTAAGAACAGATCCTGGTAGGGACCACCCAGTTAAGGGATTGACTACAATGTCTTGTTAGAAGCAATACCCTGTAAGGAGTAACCTCGGTAGAGGATTTGAAATTCCAAGCTAATGGATCATCTGGTTAGAGGATTTGAATAGCACCAAGCTTGTTAGAGCTTACCCAATTAGGGATTTCAATTCTGTTGTAATTGTTAGAAAACAACAGGAGTTTGTTGATTTATTTGAAAAGCACTACACTTGCTTGTTCAGATCCTTTTCATGCTCCTATCTACCTTTACTCAAACTATAGATACATCATCCGGTTCGGCAACCACACACTCAACTAAAACTTTGCCAACTCTGAAACTAAACAACTCATCGACCTTATAAACAAATCAATTAGGTTGGTAACACAACAAAAACCTAATTCTCATAGAGATTACAAACAAGTCAGTTCAAATATGACCGTTGGATTACATAGCAATCTCTACACATCAATCAAGAAAACCTCAATCGCTCCTTGACCACCACTTCATCAAACTCAGTAACTCATCATGCGCTTTGCATTACATGCAGTATACTTGCTCATTCCCTAGACAAAAACCGTTACATCAACGCGCCAAAATCACTTCAAATTGTCTTCTTGCAATAATCATATGTGTCATAATTAGTACCGCTCATCGTCATATTGTAAACCAATATAACCAATTCACCAAACTTAATCGGTTAGGGTTTATCAAATCAATAGGTAGGGTTTACCGGTTCAAGTCTTCAATATATAGCAATACCGGTTCACTCCACAAATTCTTCCTACCGGTTATAGTTTTCTTCACTAGTTCATCCTACTGGTTACAAAACAATATTACAACAATATCAACAATATCATTACCACTTAATTGACATCAATGACAACATAACATCTCATTAATGCAATCTTCATGCAAATGCCAACAATCTCCCCCTTTGGCATTGATGGCAATACAAATATCAATACCATTGATTGTTGTTGTGATTGTGAATAGGATTCTTGGTTTAGATTACCAAGTATTCACCATGCTCTCCATGTCTTCAGCTTGTCACTGGTTCTTCTCCCCATAATCACATAATTTTTCTCCCCCTTTGACAACAATGCCAAATTGAAAGTAAAACATGTAATGTCAAATTTCACTATGCAACATCAACAACCTGCAACTTGATGATCCCCCTGTGGAATAACTCCACTTCTACACCAATCCTTCTGTAAAATTTTGCAAGTAGCTCTGGGACTGATGTAATATACATCATGCTTAACTGACCTCATGAAGTGGTACAACCCCTAGCTGACTTCTAAGATACTCAAAAGTGGTCTTAGGCAGAGGTTTAGTAAAGATATCTGCAAGCTTCTCCTTGGTAGAAACATGCTCCAAGATCACATCTTTACTCTGCACTTTTTCCCTTAAGAAATGATACTTCAATTCAATATGCTTGGTTCGTGCATGCAAAACAGGGTTCTTGGAAATATTTCTGGCACTTGTATTATCACATAAGATCTTTACAATTTTTGAAATCTTCATCTTAAAACCTTCCAAAATGTGCCTCATCCAGATAGCCTGAGTACAATTCATGTAAGTTGCAACATACTCAGCTTCAACAGTAGATTGTGATGTACAACTCTGCTTCTTACTACTCCATGAAATAAGTATTCCTCCTATAGACACCTAAAATTGTCATGTCTAATTAAATAAATATTTTATTTATTTAATTATTTTAGCCTAATTCTTCTATTAATTAAATAAATCTTTATTTATTTAATTAATTCATTTATCCTCTTCTAGCCTTATTTCTCATTTAAATAAATACCTTTATTTATTTAAATTATCATTTTCTTAAATTAAATAAATATTTTATTTATTTAATTATCCCACTTCTTCTATTAATTAAATAAATCTTTATTTATTTAATTAATTCATTAACCTTTTCTACCCATGACACATGTCATTCATCTCTTAATTCCTACACTACCTACCCCTTTCATTATTTTATTATTTTCTCTACCTACCCCTTTCATTATTTTATTATTTTCTCTACCTACCCTCTAATCATAGCCGACCTCCTTTTACACCTCTCAATCTTATCCCTCCATTTCTTATGGTGTCTTCTATATAAGGAGATACTTCCTTCATTATTAAAACCCTAACTACTTGATCAATTGACTACTTGACTACACTACGCTTTTCATATGCGATCCTACTTGCAACCACATTTTCGTTCTTTGTTGAGCTCTTGTGCACATAAAATCTGAGAACAAATATGTCAAGCAAGATCAATGGACATAGGAAGAATGGAGATTCAAACCCTATTGGACATGTGATGGTATAATCTTTGTGATTTCATTTGATTTGCATTGTCTTAGGTAATCTTCATATGTTATGGTGGATCTTTGTTGTTGTTAGGCTAGGGTTTTGTGGTTGAATTCATTTAGTCTTTCATCATTGTTGTATCCATTTTCACTATATACATTTTGGCACACCCGGTGGGACTCTTGTCCCTTTTGCATTTAACACCTTTGTTGCAGATTTTGTGTTTTGAAGTTGCAGATCTGACATTTTCGACAGTATTTTGGTATTTTTGCGTCTGCATACTTTCAGATTGCATTTTTGGTTTTCTGCCGCATCTGCGACATCTAGGATCGTGTCCACACCCTCGACAGTTTTTGTTTTTTTTGCAGATTCTGGAAATCGCATCTGTGTTCCCTAATCGCGTCTATGGGGTTTTCAGGCGCGTCTGAGTCCAGAAGTTGCGTCTGTGTTCTGGAGCCGTGTCTATGTGTCACAGAAGCGTGTCTGTGTCCAAAAGTCGTGTTTGTGTTTATGGTAACCGCGTCTGTGTGCGCTGATGTCATTTTGGGGGTTTTCATTGATTCAATTTTTAGTCATTCGATTTTTTAGATCTGGTTTATTTTGAGCTAACATTTTCAGATCTAGCTAACGAAATTGGTGCAGCTTGTCTTGAAGGCAAAATCGTTTTGTCGAAGGCCCCTATTTTCACAAAGTCTTTTGGATCTAAAATTTACCTAACTTGTGTACTTGCAAGAAGGGGTGATTATTTCAAACAATCCAAGCTACTAACAAATCTTTGTTGCAGAACCTTGGCAAGGGTTTTTGGATTTTTATTGTGTGCCTTGTTTTCATAGACTAGCAAACACTTCAATTGGTGCACTAAAATTGAACCATTATCTTTTGTGTCTTGAGCAATAGGCTCTTTTTGTTTCATCTTTAGAGGGCCTGTCTCCCCGTGTGGTCATTAGGACTACTAGTGAGGAGAGAATGACTCGAGTGGTAGCAAAAGAAAAGCCATATTCTTCCATACCACTATAAATAACTATATTCATGGTGAAAACTATGAATAACGTGTGCTGATTAGTTCATACCGACACTATGTCTCCCCATAAACCCATTTGATCAAATTTATTTGATCATTTGTAGGGCGTAACCCCTACCGGCTGGGAGCCTTCTGTATTTACAAAGCTGAAAGTGCCGCATGTATGGACACACGAGTGAATGCCCTTACTAGCACCTTTTTGTTTTAGAAGCCCAAATCCTTCTAGTTGTTGGGGCAGGAGGTCGAACCTCTGGTAGCGGCCCACACACATACGGTTCTTAGTAGAGATACAAAGTTCGCCACAAGGAGTTTTTGTGGGGATTGATGCTTGGCTGCCCCAAGAAGTGAGTGTCGAGGGTGGAGCCAGTGGGGTCAAGCATCTAAGTATCCTCTCTGAATAGCGTAGCCTTGGGGGTAAAACCCCATGTGGGATCAACAACTATTGTCTTGGCCAACCATAAAAATTGTGCTTGTCTTATTTTCATCTTATTTTCAACAATCAAACATTCAAGACCAAACATCAAAACATTGTGTCTTTTGTGTCTTCAAGTGTATGCAAAACAATTTTACATCAAACAACACACTTTTCTTTGAGTCATTTTTGTCTAGACACTTGCAAACATTGAGTCCTCATCAACACTGTGTCATCTTGTCATGAAAAAACAGTCAAACATTCAGATTTGGTCACAACAAAGCAACTTCACAGATTGGAAAAAATTGCACAAATTTTGCAGAAACGCGTATGTGTCTGACATAATAGCGTCTGTGTCATATAATCACGTCTGTGAAGGGCAGAAACGCGTTTGTGTTCTTAGAATCAACATTGCATTTACAAAATCTCAGACTCGCGTCTGTGTTAAATAGAACCACGTCTGTGTCAGGAAATCACGTCTGTGCAATATACAGGCACATCTATGTTCAGAATTGAAAAACTTTTACAGTCTAGCAAACAAACACAATCAGTTTCGGAATTCTGAAGCTTCCTAGGTTATTTCTCCAGGGTTTCATCTAGCATTCAACCTGTCTTTGGGTCTCACAAAGTCCATCATTGCTTTACACCTTACATTACATTCACATTTGTCTAAACTTGAGTCAAAAGGTCACTTGCTTGTCCTCATCATACTTTATCAACACACTACATACAACAACATTTTACTAAGTGGTCCCTCATCAAGGTCTATCACCTTTGGGTCTCATTTGGTCTTACTTAGAGTCAAGGTCAACTTACCTCATCAAGAGAAACTATCCTCTCTTTGGAAGTCACATCTACTCTACTACATACATACTTGGTCTTACACTTTGGTCATTGCAAGTAAACCTTAGATTCATTTACATTCCATCCAAACTCTTGGTCTTCCATACTCTTTCCATTTTCATCTAGTCTCACACATCTTGGTCAATACCTAGTTCATGGTTGAAACCCATTTTCAAAAATCTAGGAGAGAAGCTAAAGAGGCTCAAGAGTCCGCAAACATGAGTTCCTATGAGTATGACAATGATATCTTTTTCAATTCTGATCATACTACATTACCTGACATGGATGCTTATAGAAACATTCCAAATGTTGAGCACATGGACACTACAAACAACAATGATACACACAATGACAATATGGACAACATTTCAGTACATTCAGTAGAAGTGGAAGACACCATTATGAATCCTCATTTTAATCGATTGGTTGAGTAAATAATGAGGAGAGATAGACAATACTTCTTACAAGTGATGGCACAAAGTGGAGCCAAGATCCCTCATGATTTTGACATGTCTCAAATAATGGAAAATCGACCTTTGCAACAAACTCATTCCAACATGGATCAAAGGAGGCCTAATAGTGGAGGCAATAGAGGACCACATATGGTGCCTGAATCACCATCATCTTTGTTTCAAAAACCAGAGGTCCCATACACACATGGTCAAGCATATGATACTCACCTTTGCAGACCATCATGGAAGTCTTATGCAGAAAAATATGCTTAATCACATATCAATGCTAAGGATCAACCACCAAAGCAATTGGATATTCAAAGGCATGCTCAAAATTTGGACACAAGGAAACCCCGCATCAAATTTGGGGGCAACACACTAGAACAAACTCATGACATTCCTATAGAGTATGGTATACATGGACAAAGCAGATATTCCATTTCTCACCATGACTCTATACCAGGTGGTCCATATACGCAACATCATTATAGACCTCCTCCATATGAACATGTGTATGATCAATATCATCCATATATGCAACATTCTCCTCCTCCAATTGATGCCTCAAGCATGGGGTATGGTCCAAGAAGTCGATCTCCACCTAACAACAATTTGGAACAGCAAATCAGGGACTTACAAAATAAAATGGAGGACATAAATACACCGAAGCCAACTTACACAATGAGAGACATATGTCCTTATCCATTTGACAAAAGCATTCCAATGCCTCCATTTCCTACACACTTTGTGACGCCTAAGTTTGATAAGTATAGAGGAAAAGGAGATCCTAAGGCACACATAAGACAGTTTTTCACAGCTTGCATTAAGGTAGCTTCAGAAGAGACATATTTGATGAGATTATTCCCACAAAGCTTAGGTGATCAAGCTATGGAATGGTTCTCCCAATTTCCACCTGGAATTAAGTCATGGGGTGACTTAGCAGAGGCATTTATCCAACATTTCTCATACAACATAGAGACAGACATATCAGTCACTACCTTGTGCAACACCAAGCAAAAAGAGGGAGAGTCTTTTGCATCATTTTTACAAAGATGGAGAAATCTAGCCAGCAGATGCTCTTGTGAAATTCCACAAAAACAAATGGTAGAGATGTTCACCCAGAATGTTAACAAAGACATTGGCTATGATCTAAGAAAAGCTTGTTTGTCCACCTTCAAGGACGTCATTGAAAAAGGCTTAGCGACAGAAAAGGTCCTAATCGAACAAGGAGTCATTAAGATATTCAAGGAAAAGAAAGATGACTTTAAAGGAAAAGATAAGCCAAGATTTTGGAACAAAAACAAGAACACAACCAATGATGGTGTTGTAGATGCCAATACAGTGCGACCCAAAATCATTTTTTTGGGATCAAGCTCTACAAACAATCAAGTGAATACTCAAACAACTTCTAGATCATGAAGGAAGTACACCCCATTGGGAGAACCACTTGAGTCAGTTTTCAAGAAGCTAGTGGCAAACAAAGTAATCACAATTCCATATTTTCTGCCATATGATCCAAAGGTCAAACCAAATTGGTGGAATGATGATGAGTATTGTGAATTCCATAAGAGCGAGGGTCATAAAACAGGAAATTGTCATCAATTGAAGAACATCATACAAGATCTCATTGATAGAGGTGACATTGAAATTGAAGGACACTCATCTAACCAAGAACATGAGATGTTTAAGGAACCATTTCCAAAACATGACAAGGGAAAAGTTGCAGCCACAGATGATCAAACCAACTATACCAGAGCATTTTATAACTATGATTCAACTATTAATCACATCTCGATGGACAATTATGTCTCTACCATTATCATCAAGGACAAAACCCCCGAGAATTCTACCCAGAGACCCAAGATTGTTCTGAAAGGCATTGGATCTTCTTCCGAACCTACCTCTGAATGTAATGTCACAACTCATTGAGGTAAATTCACTTTGCAAGGTGCTCCAGCTAAAAACACCGCTTCTTCATCAACCAAGCCTGAATACGACCTTGTAGAACAGTTAGGGAAGACACCCGCGCTTATCTCCATCCTTGAACTCTTACGCATATCCCCCACACATAAAGCTATTCTTGACAGAATTTTGAGAGACACTGTCATTCCTACTGATTTGAACATGGACTAGTTTCAAGCCATGGTGGGATACCTTTCCATTCCACACTCTCTTACATTCACAGAAGCTGATGATGCCTCCATAAGTCAACCACATAATGCACCATTACACATTAAATCCTTCATACACAAACATAGAATCAAACGAGTCCTGATAGATGGAGGAGTGGGTCTAAGCATTTATACATTGAGCACTATTAAACAATTGGGATATTCTGACAAAGCTGTGAATTCTTCAAACAAAATTACCATCAAAGCATATGATGATGAAGAGCGTTCATCCAAGGGCACAGTCACCTTACCTCTCAGAGTTGGGCCAATTACAAAGGATGTGGTTTGTCAAGTACTAGATCTTGATCTCACATACAACATATTGTTGGGACGTCCTTGGATTCATGAAATGAGGGCGGTCCCATCTACATATCACCAATGCATCAAGTTTCCTCACAATGGAGTTGAAATAACAGTTAATGGAGATCCTAATCGATTCATTTATTGCAATAACTTGAGACCAAAAACTGAGACCATCATTCCCAGTAATCGCGAAGCTGTTCCTTCTTCTGCATACATTGATCCTAAGTCATTAAAACCTTCGACATCAAAACAAGGTGAACTTAAGGGCAAATTCTAGGACAAGGGCATGGGTGAATACACTTTGAATCAGACCATGTACTTACAACAAGTCATGAGTTCCCCAAAAGAATATGGAAGACCACATCCTAATAAGCAAGTATCTATCATTATATTCAAATGGGACCCTACTATCTTTCAAAGATGGGGTGAACTAGAAGAGGAAGACTTATACAAAATGCTTTACAAAGACCTTGAAAATGATACACAAGATCACATCAGTATACCATGTGAGAAGTATGGCAAAGGGTTCAAGATTCTACAAAAATTTGGGTATGGTGGCAAAAGCCCTCTTGGGTTAAGAAAGGAAGGCATCATTGAACCTTTACAACCTGAATTGACATTCAAAAAGGAACACTCGAAGGGACTTGGTTTTGTGACTTCCAAGGTCCACACTCAAAGGACGGAAGAAGCATTACAAATCAAAGCTGCCAAAATTCAACAAGAGAATCGTTATTCCACGGACTCCAATGAATGGGAATGGGGTTTAGACAAATCCTCTAGTTACTATGAGCTCACCGAGACATTCAGAGAACCAAGTGAACCAACAGAAGAAGAGGAATTTAATAGGAAATTCAAAGTTGGTCAAGAAACAACCCCAAAAGATCCCATACAGTCTTTGCCTCTAGGTCCTAGGTTGAAATCACATAGAATGAGAACACCTGTCCTGGAATGCGCTACTAGTGATGATAATTTGGATTCGTTCATGATTGAGACTAATGAGGAGAGTGCCAATGATGACCTCGATAACTACCTCGACATACCTGAATATAACTGCATCTTCACTCTTAACCCCGCTAACTTTGAAGACATCAAAGGCCTTCCCCTTGTTCACCACCAACTTATTGACTGGGACCATGAAGGACCTGCACAGTTTGACACATTCCAAAATGATGAAGCCCTTATTGACTATCTTGGCATACGAGATGATCTTCCCCCTAGGGACCATAAAGCGGGATACACTATAGAACTCAACAGCGTGGCATATTTTGGTGAGAGTGTCGGACCTTCTAGTCGCAAAAATATAAAAATAAAAACAAACCAAGGGTCTTATGGCGAAAACCACACTGTGGCGTTGTCTGACTCTGAAAAAGTAAAAAGAAAGGACATATCTGAGGGCGAAAACCTCTCTGAGGCACCCGAAGATGGAAGGCTCGACATTCTCCCAGCATCATATGAGGAAAAGTCATCCATGTTGGTAGAGGAGACTATCAAAACAAACATTGCTACAGAAGAAGTTCCACACAACATATTCCTGGCTCAATCTTTGACAGAGTCAGAAAGGTCAAAATTCATCAGTTTCTTCATGGAACGACAAATCAACTTTGCATGGTCATACGCCGATATGCCTGGATTGGATCCGGATTTGGTAATGCACCATTTAACAGTTAAATCGGGGGCAAACCCAGTGAAACGGAAATTAAGAAAGATGCAACCACAAGTGGCATTACTAGTCAAAGAAGAACTTGAGAAATGATTGGATGTCGGATTCATACGCCCAATTGATTATCCTAAATGGATCTCCAACTTAGTGTCTGTCAGTAAACTAGATCGTAGCATCAAAATATGTACAGATTTCAAAGACATCAACAAAGCTTGTCCTAAAGATGATTTTCCATTACCAAATATTGACTTGATCGTCGATCTCACAGCAGGTCATGCGATGTTATCTTTGATGGATGGATTCTTTGGTTACAATCAAATAAAAATTGCATCTGAGGATCAACATAAAATGGCATTTACTTGTCCTTGGGGGACCTTTTGCTAGAATGTCATGCCCTTTGGGCTAAAAAATGCAGGCGCTACATATCAAAGAGCTATGACTACTATCTTTCATGATCTCATGCACATTACTGTGGAAGATTATGTTGACAACCTCTTGGGCAAATCAATAGACAGAGATACACATTTGGACATACTTTTAGTCATCTTTGATCGGTTGGAAAAATATAAAGTAAGATTAAACCCCAAGAAATGTGTCTTTGGAGTAACCTCCGGAAAGCTCCTAGGATTCATTGTATCAAAAAGAGGAATTGAAGCTGATCCAACAAAAGTCAAGGCCATCCTAGAGATGCAACCACCACGAAACATCAGTCAGCTTTGATCTTTGCAAGGGAGACTTCAATCCATACGAAGATTCATAGCACAACTTGCAAATAAATGTAATCCTTTTCAGCACTTGCTACATAAAAACATCAAATTCAAATGGGATGATAACTGTCAACAGGCTTTCCAGATACTCAAAGATTATCTTTTGAATTCGCCAGTTTTGATGCCACCAGTTCCAGATCAGCCTTTATTACTATACATATCAGCTACTTCAACAGCACTGGGGGCACTCTTAGCACAACAAGTTGCTGAGGGCAAAGAAAAGGCAGTATACTATATCAGTCGCACATTGGTGGGATATGAGCTAAACTACACACCAATTAAGTGTGTATGTCTCGTCGTGGTCTTTGTTTCGCAGAAATTATGACATTATATGCTAACTCATAAGACTAAGTTGGTTGCAAGGATCGATCCATTGAAATACCTTCTCAATAAAGCAACGCTTACTGGGCACTAGCCAAATGGGTAATGATCTTGAGTGAATTCGACATCAAGTATGTGGATAGAAAAGAAATAAAAGGACAAGCTATCGTAGATCAGTTAGCGGATGCCCCCATGATAGATGATGTTCCTCTAATTTCAGAATTTCCAGATGAATCCATTTTAACAGTGTCACATGCAAAACCATGGCAACTATACTTTGATGGCTCATACACACAGCATGGGGCAGGAGTTGGCATCCTCTTCATAACTCCTCAAGGGGATTCTATACCAAAATCATATCGATTATCATTTCCCTCCACTAATAATATAGCAGAATACGAGGCATTAACAATTGGATTATGGATTGCAGTTCAGTGGAAGATCCAGGAACTTCGTGTTTTAGGGGACTCTCAACTTGTAATTTGGCAAGCAACTGATGATTACCAAACAAAGGATGAGAAATTAATGCCTTAAAAAAGAATGGTGGATGACCTAAAACAACATTTCACAAAGATAGACTTCGATCAGATACCAAGAGAGAAGAATTGAGCCGCAGATGCCATGGCTACAATTGCTTCACTAATCGATCTACCTCCGAATGAGACCCACTATGAGTTCTTGGTGGATAACCTTTTGGTTCCTTCATATGAAATCACTCCTACTGAGATAATATGTGTCATCGGTCCTGAGTCCCAGTTCTATGGTTCCATCTTCACATACCTTCGTGATAATACCCTTCCTCCTAACCTATCTAATAACCAACGTCGCACTTTCATTCGCCAATCTTCCCGATACATCATTTTAGTCGATATCCTATGCCATCGAGGTCTAAATGGCACTCTTCTTAGATGTTTGGAAAGCGACGAAGCTGAGATTGCGTTATGTGAAGTACATGAAGGGATATGTGGTCCACATTCAAGTGGTCCTACCTTAGCCAAGAAACTCATCAGGACTGGATATTACTGGCCCAATATGGAAAAAGACTCATATTAGTTTGTCAAGAAATGTAAGCAATGTCAACTTCATGGAGACCTCATCCATGCAACAACACAAGAACTTCAACTAATTGCGACTCCTTGGCCCTTTTGTCAGTGGGGACTCGATCTCATAGGCAAGATTCACCCTCTATCCTCCAACGGTCATAAATTCATTATCACTACCACAGAGTATTTCACAAAATGGATCGAAGTCGTGCCTCTCATGCAAGTCACTGGAAAACAAATTGCTACATTCATTCTCAACTATATCATTTGTCGATACGGTATTCCTGTTTCCATTATCACTGATAACGGGCGTCCCTTCAAAAATCAGGATGTTCGTGAACTCTATGACTGCTTCCATATTTCCCATCATTTATCCACACCATATTACCCTCAAGGTAATGGTCAAGCTAAGGCATCTAATAAAACAATCCTTAAAATCTTAAAAAAGACCATCGATGACGCTGGTCGTAATTGGCATATCCAACTTAATCCCGCACTTTGGGCCTACCGCACAAGTGTCCGCACACCTACAAGAGCTACACCCTATTCACTTGTTTACGGCACTGAAGCTATCTTTCCTATTGAGGTCGAGCTACCCTCTTTACAAATATCTTTGCAAAACATTATCAGTGATGAAGACTATAGGGTCTCCCGCTTACAAGAACTTGAACTATTGGATGAATGAAGACAAACTGCTTTTAATCATCTCAAGGCTTATCAACAATGAATGAGTCGCAGCTACAATCACAAAGTCAAGCCTCGCACATTTGAGGTAGGTGATTTGGTTCTCAGAGAAAACCCCAAAAATCAGCAAGACAGAGAGAAGAAGGGCAAGTTCGAACCAAACTGGCTTGGTCCTTACATCATTACAGCAACATATGGACCTGGGGCATATCAGCTCTCAACCATAGAGGGTGAACCTTTGGAGGATCCCATCAACAGCATGCACCTTCGTAGGTTTTACACATAGCTCTTCAGAATATCCTAATTTAAAAATACAAAAAAAATCATAAAACATAAAAAATCGTTACTTGGTGAAAACCTGGCAAACAAGCACCTTGTGACACAAAAAAAATTTAAAAACAAAAAGTAAAGAAAAACATTTTCGTCCAATAGTGAAAACCACTTCGGTGGCGCCATGGGCAAGTACCATGGTGAAAACTGGGTCACCAGCGCCATGCGTAGAGACATTGCTCCTCCCTCCTTCAGGATTTCATTTCATCCTTTCACTTTGCACACACTCACAACCTATTCATCCACAATAAAATTTACACATTCCCATCATGGCTTGTCATTGATCTACCCAAGATTGGTTAGCCATTCATAATAAACCTCCCTTTTCACCTTTCTCCATCGATAATAAATCAACTCCTATCTATGGCTAAGGCAAATGCTACGTCTAGTGATGGGTGTGGAACTGAGAGCATCGCACATTCTGAGGAGTACAGTTTCTTCCACTTTTCTTCAGTCTATCCACACACAGTCCGCAATAAAGAAGCATTTGCATCACCAATCCACAATAAAGTTCCATCTTCTCCGCAATAAAGTACCAGTTTCATTGATTTAGTCAGTTTCAGATGAGACACAACAGCAACAATGGGCTTCAACAAATCAAATCTTTCAACAGACTCAAGCAACATTATGGTTCAGTGCTATCTATCCTTTTTGTGAAAATAAACATTGTGACTACAATCAACTAGACTTATACAAGTGACAAGAGACACTATACTTGAGGACTATAGTGGATGTTGGTGTCGAGTCTTTATTTTCTTTTGATTTTATCTTTTGGTGACATGTCTTTTAGCTTTTCGAGGATGTCTCTGACTAGAGATTTTATCTCCAGTATGTCTTTGACTAGAAAGGCGAGGATGGGGTATCGTCACCTATTTTTCTTTTGCTGTTTGTGGATTGTCTCTTAGTAATGCTATGACTTGTCCAAGGATATGAGGACACTATGAGTCTAGTATGAACTGGGGCATTCCTTGTTTGCAACTGTCTTATCTCCATGCAAACAGGTACAATGACTTTCTGGGTCGAACATATGCCTCAATTGTCATAACCTACTTGCCATAATAAGCTCAATGATGATAACGCACAAGAAGCTCTTTCATTTTCATATCTTTTATCTTTCATCCCTCTTTCTTGATTGACTTCCATCATCCTTCCTAGGTCCGTGTAGCCTACTATCACATGACTGATTATAATGACACACCAAAAACATTTGCATTTCATGTAGTTTTCACCTGCATTACCACATATTAGCATTTCACACATGCATATAGATATCACAATTGCATCACATCCTGCACACAACACACGTTAGCACATTTTACATTCTCATCATGTATATAGTCATTTGCATTATCATATTCATCTACATTTCATACATTCACATTCACATTGGCATAACATTTTAAAAACATTAAAGAACAAAAATATTGCATTTCATTATGTACATATTTGCATCCATATCATAATCCATCACATAACACATACATCAAGAAACATCTCATCACATAGGTACACATGCATATAGCTGCCGCAAAGATGAATCATCTCATATATAATCATAAGTGTCATGATACAATGATGTCAAAATCATATGGCTACAAAATCACCCGAAGGTGTCTACATCATAATACAAAATGGTACAAAACACTGATACATAGGGAGCCCTCTACGGCTATGATGAACTCCCTCCCTCGTAGTCGCCTGGCCTCGACAAAGTCTGAGCCCTAGAAGGACCCGCCCCAGGATCATCCCTCCTATCCCCTCTATCTGGTGGTGGCGGACGACCCATAACCCCACCGCTGGATGCCTGTCTCCTCTGGCTCCCTCCCGTAGTTGTCGCTGTCCGCGATGGTCTGCGGAAGCTCCTCGCCCGCTGCTCTGGTGGCACTGCCTCATAATAGAGGTCTCGCCAGTAACGTATCTCCTCCCCTGCTCGTAGAACATAGGCATATCCAGCCCCTGTATCCTCTGTCGCTTGCCTCCCAGCCCTTAGCGCTATCTCAGCCTCAATATAGCGTTGAATAGCCTAATCCCGCTCATGCTCTGTCTCCCTCAGTCGCCTCCTGAGCCTAGTTGTCTCCCTCTCCAGGTCCTGAATCTCATCTGCCTGTCCCTGGCAGATCTCCCGAAGCTCATCCTCCTCCTCCTCGGCCCTCTGTACCTCTGCCTGTGGCTCTCCCTGTACTGGTGTCTGTACCTGTACCTGCCTTTGCCCCTGTCCCTGCACCTTCTACGACCCTATGCTGCTGGCACCTATAGTGGTAATCCATCGCGACCCCTCACCATTCGAGCCTGTCTCTCCTCCCCACCCTCTCTTCATGGAGCCACCTCCTCTCTCCAACTGCACCCTGCCTCCTCTGTCGGCCTCTACCCCCACCATCTCCATCATCATCTCCATCCCCACCACCATCTCCATCTATCGCCTCCCCTGGGTCTGTCAGACGTGGAAAGGGATGCTCAGCCCAATATGTCGTGTACTCTGCATCCATGCCTGCATCCTCAATATCCGGCCACATATCCCACGGCAAGGGAACCATCTCCACTAGCTACATCACGGCCTGATCATATGACAATAATGGCCCAAAGTGTGCCTGATCCCTGACTGTCCGAGCATACATCCCGGAACCCCGTGGCATCCGCTGAATCCTGCCAAACTGTCTGCCCACTCTGTCTATCAGTTGCCTCTCCAATACATAGGGCATCCACCAAATCAGATATCTTCTCCGGAAGGAGTATTGGTAACTCTACTACATCATCCTCCCACTGCTCGCACCCAAGGTACGGCCTCCATATCACAGTGTCGATCTCATCCAAGACTCGACGCCAGTACTCCAACCTACCAATCCGTGGCTGTGAGGTAATCATATCATACAAATGTACAAAACTGTATCCATGACCCCTGCCCCTGAAGTGTATCGGTCGGGTAACCGGCAGATGCTCATAGGCCCATACCTGTAGCAATGTAACTCCGCAGCCCAATCCTATGGATCCATGATACACAAACTGATGCAGCTCGTAATACAAGTGTGCCAGCACACACGGTCCTGAGGCATATCTGGTGTGCTGTGTAACCAGTGTCTCCAAGGTGCTCCCATAGCCAATCCTCGTGTCACCCTGTCTAGACACAGGAACCCACTGATCACTCCTCCTAGCACTGCTAGTAGTGTCAGTCTTGTCTATGTCATGGTATCCCATGCCACGTGTCCATCTCTCATCTCTGGTCCTGGATCCTAAAACACTCGTCTCAGGGCCTCCCTATCTCCCTCTCGATCATAAGGAATCAGCTCCCCATCGATCGGTATCCGCAAAATCCTGTAAACATCCTCCAAGGTGACTGTCATCTCACCCATCGGCAAATGGAAAGTGCAAGTCTTAGAGTGCCACCTCTCAGCTAATGCAGTCAGCAAACCCATGTTCACCCGAAACTCGGGCACATACAAAATGTGGCATAAGCCCATAGCATCAATAGCAGCTCTCTCATCAACTGTCAACTCAGCTCACAATCTCTAAGTCGATGGGAATCTCTCCCGTGACTCTAGCATAGGCAAGTACTCCTGCAAAAATGCAAATCAATCATGTCAGTTATAGTGACACTCACTGTTCATCACAAAGTGTTGCTTCTATCTTAGTGGTACTCCCTGTTCATCACAAAGTACTACGTCTAGTGACACTCACTATTCATCACAAAGTGTTGCTTCTATCCTAGTGGTACTCCCTATTCATCACAAAGTACTACGTCTGGTGACACTCACTTTTCATCATAAAGTGTTGCTTCTATCCAAGTGGTACTCCCTGTTTATCACAAAGTGCTGCTCACATTTGCACTCACTGTTCATCACAAAGTGCTGCTCATATTGGTACTCACTGTTCATACAAAGTACTCTGTCTTGGTACTCACTGTTCATACAAAGTACTCTGTCTTGGTACTCACTGTTCATCACAAAGTGCCTTGACCTATCCTAAATCTTCCCTAGAGGACCTGCTTGAGTGAATCCTCTCAGCAGCTTATCCAATCGACAGCGTATGTTCATCACAGAACTGTCGATTTGACCTTGAAGACATAAATGTGCTTACATATTGTACAAACGCGTCTTCTCTGCACAGACGCGCCTGAAAGACACAGACGTGTCTATGCTCTACACAGACATGCCTGAAAGACACAAACGCGCCTGCAGAAAACAGACGCGATCGCATCCTGCACAGACGCCTTTGCCGACACAGACGCGCCTAACACAAACGCAAACCCGCCTAGCCAACCAAGATGCGCCTCCACATTTTTGACATTTTTTCACATTATCCTAAAGCGCATTTATTGCTCTACTTGACATGCATTAATAACAACAATTAATGCAACAAAGTACAAGGAGGTTTTGTGGTACTTGTAGCGTCCTAAAATTGTGACACTTGCAATTTCGACTGCATTTCGGTCTTCACGATGGCGACGCAACACGCAACCTGAATGGAGACCCCAAAACTTGCTCACGACACTGAAAACTGCATTTTTCATGCACCCTGGCCTGAACCTCCTTTGCACCCCACTGTCCCGGAGGTGGGACCAGAGCGCCCAGCGCCCTGGTCCCTGGGTCCTATTTTGTGCCCGGTTTCCTAAGTGATATCGGGTCTTTTTTATTGCAATTTGGAAATATACTTCCCTGGTCGGCCTAAGGTCGGGAAAATCAGTCTATCAGCCCTAAATGACAAGTATATAAACTACATTTTCCTCTCTCATTCGATATGAGGGAAAAAGGCGTGGAAACTATACTCAAGCATTCAAGCATTCAAGCAATTGATCATTTCAAGTCTCCATTCAAGGCTAAGTGTTGCATTCAAGTCAAGGATTCAACCATTGAAGAGGAGATCACTTATTACATGCTACATACTACAACATACAACATCTAAACCTTCGCACATAAGGATACTAACATCCTTAGAACAAGGTATTAGTACTTGTTTTACATTACAGTCATTTACATTTACAGCTCTTGCTCATTTCTTGGTTAATTCCAAAACCGGGGTTTGACCTAAAGGCAAACCCCTAATCCTTAACCCCCCATCGTCTTCGCTTTTCTGTGTGTAGGTTGCAGGTACGCGGCTGAGATTGAAGATTTGGAATCCTTGTGCAGAGACGAACCGATCCCCCTTCGTTTCGCGGATTTTTCGGAGGACCATGGCGCCGGGCGCCATCGTCCCGACAGCTTTTTCTCAAATTTGCAGGACAGCGCCGTATCGACATTTTACTGCTAATTCCAGGTCCGCAGCTTCATCCTATAACCTAAACTCAGTTTATAAGCGAATCTTTATGACTTTCTATGCATCCTTAGCTTAATTTCCTTAATCAACATTCTTTACAAAAGAGGGTAACTTTGCTTTCCAAACCCTTGAAATTCATCTAGCATCCAATCTTACCTTGTGTGGGATTGGATCTTATGAGTTTCAACCCCTCTTTTGAATGTAAAGTCTTCCCCCTAAGTGAAAACCCATCGAATCCTAGCGAACCTCCCTTCTCTCTCCTTGGAGTTAGAAGAGGGGAGACCAACTAGGGTTCGACAGCGATTTTCCGCTTTACATTTTGGTGAACCCGACGTGAACATCCTTTCTGATTTTTCATGCTTAGATCTGAAAATTGATTCCTTGATTACATTTCCATGTTTGATCTTTTGCAAAATTTTAGAGGTGATTGCATAAAAACCCTAAAATTTCTCTTTGAAAATTAAGCTTGTGAAATGTTTAATTATTAATGCTTGCTTCAGATCTGCTTTTCTATTATAAATTATCAATTCATATCTGTACTTTAATTTTGAAAATTAAGTGGTTGAATGTCAAAACCCTAATTTTTGAAACCCTCTTAATTCAACCTTTGTCCGACAATTTGACCGATCAAAACATCTCCAAATCAGCTGTAACTTTGGATTCTGCAATAAAATCACAATATCTCTCATCCCTGAAAATTTGGAAAAAAGTTGCGAGGACCGTGTTGCACTCCGAGCGCCATCGTCCCCGACATTTTTTCCAAAATTTCGGGAGCGAGATCTTGCTGTATTTTCCTGCTAAAATCCAGAATTTTGGCTGATTTTGTCAATTATAACACTTTCAAAATTACAGTCAAAGTTGGTCTTGTGATTGCTTGGTTTAAGGCTTCTAATCATTCAAAAATCATTGAAATTGAAATTTTGTGTCAAAATTGTGTTCTTACTGTCCTAAATCTGAAAAGTGTGTTTGCATTCATTCGAAATTTCAGTGCTTTATTCAAATTCTTGCAATTTATGACTTTTGAAATTAAGTGCTTAATTACAACAACCTTGATTTCCACTTTCAAAATTGAATTTTGTGTGAAATTGAGTCAATTTTTAAAATTCAAAACTTGCACTGCTTTTGACATTCCCTCTAAAATCATAAAATTCAAAATTTCAGTTTCCCTCTCTTTTTCAAAATTCAAATTTTGCATTTTTCGACAATCTTGATAGGGTTCAATTTTGAGATTGCAACTTTAATTTGGCCTATCTACAGATCGTAAAATCCCTCAATTTTTTCAGATTAGCTCTAAAATCATCATACCTTTCATCCCTGCAAATTTCAAAAAAAGTTGCAAGGACCGTGTTGCACTCCGAGCGCCACGGTCCCGAACATTTTTTCCGAAATTTCGGGAGACTGTTGTGATTGCATTTAACAGCTTAAATCTGGAAGATTGGCTGGTTTTACTGAAAATTGCTACCTCTAAGATCAAAATCTTTTCTCTCTCTCTAGTGCATGAGTTTTACAACAACAAGCCCTACTTACACTATTCCCGTTAGACGAAGCTGTAGAATTAAGTCCTTCCGAGGTTTAACTACCGAGGAGATGGAACCTAATTTGAGTAGCCTTTTTAACGAGGATATGGGTAATTCCTCTAATCCTCCTAATGATGAAGAAGCTCCCCATGAAGTTTCCGTTGAACAACTTTCCAAATTGGATAACCAATTTGATGATTTTCACCAGTGGATGTCTCATGAGTATCCCGATAGTCAAGCTCTTCCTTTAATTGAGGGTCTAAAACACATGCTTCAAAGTGATAAGAATGGAATTGATGTTTTGCGTGGTATTGCACACATTGTGGATTCGAATGTGATGCCTATGAAGAGTTGTGCTGAATCCTTAGGTTATACACAACCTCCTACACAAGTTAATCATTCTATTCCTTTGACCACTCCTATTGCTAGTATACCTACCTTTACATCAAACATCATGGCTACTTCTATACAAGACATTCCTCCTGTGATCACTAGTCATGGGGGCAATCCTCCCTCTTCTTCAATTAATCCTCTTCCTTCATTCAATCCAACTCCTTCGTACATTCCTTCAATGAGTGTTCCTATTACATCTTCACAAATGAACATGACGCAAGGGAGCAATTCATTTAACCATTCCATTCCTCCTTGTAGTGTTCCTCCTATCCAATCATCCCCTATGGTTGACTATCATAGGGTCCCACCACCTTATTCTCTACCTTCTTTCAATAACATCACACCTCCATCTCAATCTAACACACCTAATATGAACTCTTCGACCGAAGCTACCATTAATAATCTTGCACAAACTGTCTCTTCTTTACAGCAACAAATTGCCTCTATGAATCAATCTAAGTTTAGTGTGCCCACATTTGATGTTGCGAGCCCACTTTCTCTTGACATTGTTCGAGCTATCCCTCCTAAACATGTTGAAATCCCGCATCTGCAGCTTTATAATGGTAAAGGAGATCCTCTAACACATGTCAAGACTTTTCAAACAATTTGTATTGATTTTGCTTACGACCCAAGGTTGCTTGCGAAACTATTCACTAGAACATTAAGAGACAAAGCCCTACAATGGTATTGCTCGTTGCCTTCTTATTCTATTACTTCTTTCGAACAACTTGCAAATGCTTTCATTCAACAATTTCAAAACAATATAAGTCCTAAAGTTACTTTGATTGATTTAATGCATTGTAAACAAGGTGTTAAAGAAAAAGTGACTGATTTCATTGGTAGATATAAGCATTTGTATGCTCAAATTTCTTTTCCAGTGCCTGATAATGATATTCAAAGAATCTTTATTTCTAATTTGCAAAAAGATATTCGAGACAAACTTCTGTTTTCTGAGTTTACTTCTTTCCAATAGTTGTGTGCCACTCTTCACAATTATCAACTGACTGTGAGTCAAATGGAACAATCACATCCTATGGCTCCGAGTGATAAGGGTGATAGCAGTCAACAACCATTTGGGAAGTTTAAACCGAACAGAGATTCCATCAAATTCAATGAAAACATCATCAACAACAATGTGAATGCAGCATCAGGTGTGCCTCCTATTTCTAAATTTTTCAGGAAAGAAAGAAAGTATACTCCTTTGAATGAATCATTGCATGATATTATGAATAAGTTATTGGGACAAAATGTGCTTACTCTTCCTCCTATAAGACAAATTGATCCTGCAAAAATTACTTCCCCTTATTTTGATCACAAAGCTTTTTGTCATTTTCATCGTCAGCCTGGTCATGATACTGAAAAATGTTTTTCTTTAAAGGGTAAAATTCAGGATTTGATTGATAATAATACTATCTCTGTTTCTGGAGTGAATGATAAAGGCAACACATCTGTAGCTCCTCCTAACCAAAATCATCAGATTTTTACTGATCCATTGCCTTCTCATACCTCTAATGCAATTGAGGCTAATGATTCCTCTCTTTCATCTGATGGTCTTGTGTCTATGACTCCGAATGTGATTAACTTTGTAGAGCAGCAAGAAATCCCTAAAGAACCTTCCATCACATTTAATTCTAGTGAAACCATTAGAGCACCTGATGGTCCTTTATACATAGTTGCAAAAGTTAAGAATATACCTTGCCGTGGAGTGCTTATTGATCCTTCGTGCATGGTTAATGTTATTACTGAAGAATTTCTTTTTACTTTGCAATTGAATCAAGTGATATATGACAAAACAGATGTGATTGTGAAACTATTTGATGCATTTTCTTCTCCTGCAATTGGTTCTATTACATTGCCTATTGAGGTCCATAATAAATCTCTTGATGTGAACTTTGCTATTATTCCTTCTTCCGAACAATTTCGTGTGAAGCTTGGCTATCCTTGGCTATCTTCCATGAAAGCTATTGCTTCTCCTATTCATAAGTGTTTAAAATTTCCCCATAATGGTGAAGTTGTTACTGTCAATCATAGTCTCTTTAAACCAGCTGAAAGAACCTCTAGTGTTCCTATTGATTACTTTTGGCCTAAACAATTCCAATCTCTTCCCCCGCGAAGTGATCATCTTTTCAAATCTTATCAAAAGTGGAAAATAGATATGATCCTATCTTTTAGTGAACCTAGAACACCTAAACTTGACATTCCTATCATTCTTGAGAAGGAAATTCTTCATTTAAAAGACAAAACTAATGTCTTTCCCCAAGAAGATGCCCAACCCGTCCCCATGGATGTAACTATGTCTATGCCTAATAAATCTTTTAAGAGTAGATCTATACCTCCTCATCATGATGGACTTGGTCTTCTCCCTAAACCAAAAATTCCTCCTTTATATGGAGCAGTTCCTCCTCCTGCCTTTTATAGAGAGAAGAGACCTTCTTCTTCTCCTATTATTCAACCGAAGAGACCACAACCTAAACACCCAAGTGCTAAGGATGAGAACATTCCTCCTCCTCAATCTTCTCCACTTCCTACTAAGACTAGACGTAATCGTTATGCACGTGAACGCCGACGAAAGCGTCGTCTTAGAGCTCAAACTTTACAATCTCCAAAAACACCTTCAACAAGCATTATTCCATTTTCGCCTCAGCCGGATATTGAGCCTAAATCTCCTAAACACAAGATACATGATGGTCTTGATCCTGTGCGAGTTAAAGATCCTATTTTTATAAATCTTGATGATGATATAGATGAAAATGTTATTCATGATGAAAATGTTACTCCTCTTGCTTCTGATAGTGAATATGAACTTGTTGATGTTGATAACCATTTATCTAATGAATTTTCAAAAGCACTCATCCTAGCTCCTAGACAAGAACAATGTGGCTCGGAACATGAACATAGCCCTTGTTTGGATCTTGTGATAGCTCCATCTGCGGTGTTGGATGTTCCTCCTCTAGCGTGTTCCCTGCCTTCCCGAAACATTGATCAGCAAGATCGGGGGGTAGATGACGTGCTAGACTAGTTACATTAGCATGGCAGATTCTCTCCCCCTCTCTTTTGTTACTTCTTCTATATGTTATTCTCATTCTTCTATTTGTTGTCCTTAGTGTTGTCTACTTGAGGACAATGCAAAGCATTGAGATCTCTTTGGTCTCTCTCATGTTGACTCAAAAGACACATGTGTTCCCTTCTTCTAGGTGACCTTCCTTGATTGGGGAATGAAGAACAATTATGCATACATACATATGATATATACATGACTTATCATACAGCATACTGACCCCGAGGAAAGCAAAGTCACCTCGTGCTTTGTGTTTGTGTTCATTATCCTTAGGTTTATCTCATACTTGGGGGCTAAATCTTTGCGATAACGTGCTCCTTTCCTTTCTCATTTTCTATGTGTATCACTACGTTAAAAAAATCACCCCCGTTGAGGCGTGTGTGATCGCTTTAACGTAGGGGGGCATACACCCTGTCTATCCCTTCACGATACTTGAAAATTTCTTGGCGAACTTAGCTTTGTCTTGAAAATTTTCAGTATTTCTCTTGCATGACTCATAGTGAGGGAACCTTACTACTGACAGTCATGGTTCTCCCTCGTGATCTTCCCTTTTACTTTGTCAATCGAAGTCGTAAGATCCTTAGTCCACTGGGGGCTTGGTGTGTCTTGCCTCCTTGACGTGGTGAAAGTCTTTCAATGTTGTTTCCTTGTACTTTACCGGAAGTATGAGCATACATACTCCCGCTAAAGTGGGGGCTAAATGTAGCGTCCTAAAATTGCGACACTTGCAATTTCGACTGCATTTCGGTCTTCACGATGGTGACACAACACGCAACCTGAATGGAGACCCCAAAACTTGCTCACGACACTGAAAACTGCATTTTTCATGCACCCTGGCCTGAACCTCCTTTGCACCCCGCTGTCCCTCAGGACCAGAGCGCCCAGCGCCCTGGTCCCTCAGGACCAAGGCGCCCAGCGCCCTGGTCCTCCAGGACCATGGCGCCCAGCGCCCTGGTCCCTGGGTCCTATTTTGGGCCCGGTTTCCTAAGTGATATCGGGTCTTTTTTATTGCAATTTGGAAATATACTTCCCTGGTCGGCCTAAGGTCGGGAAAATCAGTCTATCAGCCCTAAATGACAAGTATATAAACTACATTTTCCTCTCTCATTCGATATGAGGGAAAAAGGCGTGGAAACTATACTCAAGCATTCAAGCATTCAAGCAATTGATCATTTCAAGTCTCCATTCAAGGCTAAGTGTTGCATTCAAGTCAAGGATTCAACCATTGAAGAGGAGATCACTTATTACATGCTACATACTACAACATACAACATCTAAACCTTCGCACATAAGGATACTAACATCCTTAGAACAAGGTATTAGTACTTGTTTTACATTACAGTCATTTACATTTACAGCTCTTGCTCATTTCTTGGTTAATTCCAAAACCGGGGTTTGACCTAAAGGCAAACCCCTAATCCTTAACCCCCCATCGTCTTCGCTTTTCTGTGTGTAGGTTGCAGGTACGCGGCTAAGATTGAAGATCTGGAATCCTTGTGCAGAGATGAACCGATCCCCCTTCATTTCGCGGATTTTTCGGAGGACCGTGGCGCCGAGTGCCATCGTCCCGACAGCTTTTTCTCAAATTTGCAGGACAGCGCCGTATCGACATTTTACTGCTAATTCCAGGTCCGCAGCTTCATCCTATAACCTAAACTCAGTTTATAAGCGAATCTTTATGACTTTCTATGCATCCTTAGCTTAATTTCCTTAATCAACATTCTTTACAAAAGAGGGTAACTTTGCTTTCCAAACCCTTGAAATTCATCTAGCATCCAATCTTACCTTGTGTGGGATTGGATCTTATGAGTTTCAACCCCTCTTTTGAATGTAAAGTCTTCCCCCTAAGTGAAAACCCATCGAATCCTAGCGAACCTCCCTTCTCTCTCCTCGGAGTTAGAAGAGGGGAGACCAACTAGGGTTCGACAGCGATTTTCCGCTTTACAGTACTTACCAGCTCTCCTGCCTCTGTTGGCCTCTAAAATCGGCCAACGCGATCAAATCTGTGAACCAATGCCATCGCTGCTGACTGCTGCTGCTCTATCTCACTCTGCACTCTGATCTCTTGGATGTGTGGATGACAATGAGTATGTTTTCCCCTCGTGGTCTATCTTATAGACTACCCTAGCCCTCATCCTAGCCTTCGTCTCCCAAGTTAGTCTTCTTTATCCTGTGACTCTATCACTCTATCCGGTCACTCCATTCTAGCCATTCTTTCTTATCGAGAGATTGTCTATGATCTTTTCAGACATTTTCATCCAATCTCTCGAGGGGGCATATCATTCCCATCTTGGGGCAACTTTGTATCAGTTAATATTATCTTCTTTGAAACAACGCGACAAGCCGCATTGTCTCAAAGAGGGGCAAAATGTAGACACCTAAAATTGTCATGTCTAATTAAATAAATATTTTATTTATTTAATTATTTTAGCCTAATTCTTCTATTAATTAAATAAATCTTTATTTATTTAATTAATTCATTTATCCTCTTCTAGCCTTATTTCTCATTTAAATAAATACCTTTATTTATTTAAATTATCATTTTCTTAAATTAAATAAATATTTTATTTATTTAATTATCCCACTTCTTCTATTAATTAAATAATCTTTATTTATTTAATTAATTCATTAACCTTTTCTACCCATGACACATGTCATTCATCTCTTAATTCCTACACTACCTACCCCTTTTATTATTTTATTATTTTCTCTACCTACCCTCTAATCATAGCCGACCTCCTTTTACACCTCTCAATCTTATCCCTCCATTTCTTATGGTGTCTTCTATATAAGGAGATACTTCCTTCATTATCAAGACCCTAACTACTTGATCAATTGACTACTTGACTACACTACGCTTTTTATATGCAATTCTACTTGCAACCACATTTCCATTCTTTGTTGAGCTCTTGTGCACATAAAATCTGAGAGCAAATATATCAAGCAAGATCAATGGAGATAGGAAGAATGGAGATTCAAACCCTATTGGACATGTGATGGTATAATCTTTGTGATTTCATTTGATTTGCATTGTCTTAGGTAATCTTCATATGTTATGGTGGATCTTTGTTGTTGTTAGGCTAGGGTTTTGTGGTTGAATTCATTTAGTCTTTCATCATTGTTGTATCCATTTTCACCGTATACACCTCCAAGAAAAAATGCTCCACCGGTTGTGCTTTTCTGGTCATCAACATTTCCTACTCAATCTGCATCTGTGTACACCTTCAAGTCAAAATTTCCTCCATATGGATACCATAATCCATAGTCAACAATACCTTTCAAGTATCTAAAAATCCTCTTGGTTGCTATCAGATGTGTTTCCTTAGGATTCTTCTGAAATCTAGCAACTATGCCAACTGCATGAGCTATATCTGGTCTGTTGTGAACAACATAGTGCAATTTTCCAATCATTGACCTGTATTCCTTCTCATCAACAGTTGTGGATTCATCTTCCTTAGACAACTTACAACCTGTAACCATTGGTGTTCCAACTGGTTTACAATCACTCATACCAAATATCTTCAAAACCTCTTTCACATACTTAGACTATGTGATGAAAATAACATTCTTCATTTGTTGTATTTGCAAGCCTATGAAATTTTTTATTTCTCCCACTAGAGGCATTTCAAACTCATTTTTCATTTCATCTCCAAAATCATTGCTCATGTCATCATTACCTCCAAATATGATATCATCTACAAATACTTCACTGACCAGTATTTTATCTCCTTCAGATTTGAGATATATGTTACTATCATCACTAGTTCTCAGAAAGCCTATCTTCATTAGATGTGTATGAAGTCTTTCATACCATGCTCTCGGTGCCTTCTTTAATCCATATAAAGCCTTATACAATCTGCATACCATGTCTTTCTCATCAGTCAAAGCATAACCTTGTGGCTGCTCAATGTATACTTCTTCTTCTAGTATCCCATTCAAAAATGTTGACTTAACATCCATTTGGTATACCTTGAATTTCTTATGCGTTGCAAATACAAGTAAAGTTCTGACACCTTCCAATCTTGCCACTAGTACAAAAGTCTCACCATAATCTTCTCCTTCCTCTTGTGCATAACCTTTTCAAACCAACCTAGCTTTGTTGCGAACTACAACACCATCTTCATTCAACTTGTTCCTGAATACCCACTTAATACCTATTACATGTTGACGGGAATAATCATTATGTTATGTTGTTATATTATGTTTATGTTGTTGTCGGTAATAATGAGTTACGGCGGTCAGTTAGTTAGCCGACGGGTAGGTAGTTGGAGTCGCGACGGTTGTGTCGCACCCCTTCGGGTATTATATATTGTGTACCTTTTCTTCGAAAGGATCATGTTAGTCGTGTCAAATGTAATGTTATAAGCACTTGATGTACATGGACTGTTGAATTAATATAGAGACTGGTTATTTAATGTATTTCCATTATGTTCTGTGCATTTACTTTCTGTATTTAACCGTTTACCCGAGAGGGCAAACATTTGGCGTCGTTGCCTAGACGAACTCGGGAATGGAAGACACGGATGGCGCACAGACACAATGGGACTACCCGTTGGTGAAGTAAACCCGGAGGCCGACGACGCGCGGATAGAACTTTACATAGGAGAAGACACAGCCACGCGAGAATTTTCAATTTTGCTCCAGGTAGCCATTCAGACATACGTTCGACGAGAAGCGGTGGAGGCAGAAATCCCACCAAGTGCCGTGTGGACAGTGCTGGAGGTTAGCCCGGCAGTAAACCGGTTAATGAACCACCTCCCCCGGCTGCTTGCACAGGCATCGCTAGCACAGCAAGCCCACCTAGAGGAGTTTGCCCAGGAAGAGTGACGAAAACAAATCCTGCAATGCTACGAAGAGAACAGCCGACGGGAAACGGAAAGAGATGGCGCCAGGCCAGGAGGAAATTGAACCTTGTAATAATCCCGACACACTGCTAATATAAATTGTGGCCGAAAGGCAAAATAAAAAAAATAAAAATAAAAAAAATTTGTGTACATGGCGTGTGTTTGCTGTGTATGGAAGTGACTTATGCCCAATAAACTAAATAAGGACAAAAATAAAAAGATACAGAGTGACGAATGGGAAGTGGCACAAACCGCGTTGAATCTCAGACAGCAGATAGAACGAAGGCGTAGGCTAAGGCAGCTTGCCGAGGGACAACCGGTCGAGGGGTTGCCCGAAGGGAACCCAGGAGGTGTCACGGAGGTTGCGGAGGCAGAGATAGACGGAGAGAACTACACTGTCTACAATGTTGTAGGGCTGCCAAAAGGAGTCACGGAGGGTGCCGAAGGAGAACTCTACAGTTCGCCAGAATACCACCGTAGGGTAAGAAGTCGCGAAGAGTTGGTGGAACAAACAAGGCGAAGTCTAAACCTGATCGACGCTACCAGAGACTTGCTAAAGAATTTGTCCATTTCAGAGGACAACCGGAGGGAGACAACGAAAGGTGACGGTACGACTGAGGTTGCCTTGGTGGATGCACAAAGGGCTCAGGAGGAGTTGACCACCAGGTTGGAGGCAATAGTCCCGTGACACTTAGTTCAGCGTACCCAGGAGTTGGATGCCAGGAGAGCAGCACGGGTGGCTATCGAGGACAAATTGGCTAGGGAGACAGTATCATTTGAGTAGCAGTTGGTGGAACCTGAGACTGAAAAACGTGTTTTGCAGACAAGTTTGGGTTAGGCACAGGAGGATTGTGATGGCAAAGGAAGCAATATTGGTGAAATCCGCACTTGAGCATCGGATGGTAGCAGAAAAGGGTTTTCAAGCGAGGACGTAGCAAGTGTATAAGATCCGGGCCCGACTGGCGTCAGTAGTTCCTGCCATTCATCTCTATTTTGTATTAAGTCGTCGGAGTCGACTTCTTTTCTTGGGGGGGATGATGTTGCCGGGAATAATCATTATATTATGTTTATGTTGTCGTCGGTAATAATGAGTTGCCGCGGTCAGTTAGTTAGCCGACAGGTAGGTAGTTGGAGTCGCGACGGTTGTGTTGCGCCCCTTCAGGTATTATATATTGTGTACCTTTTCTTCGAAAGGATCATGTTAGTCGTGTCAGATGTAATGTTATAAGCACTTATTGTACATGGACTGTGGAATTAATATAGAGGTTGGTTATTTAATATATTTCCATTATGTTCTGTGCATTTACGTTCTGCATTTAACCGTTTACCCCTGTCTCTGAGATCGCCCTTCATCCTTCTCAGTTTTCCTTGCCCAAGGGTCTCCTGTTGTTTTCCTGTGCCTCTTGGAGGGGATGATGTTGCCGGGAATAATCATTATGTTATGTTGTTATATTATGTTTATGTTGTCGTTGGTAATAATGGGCGGTCAGTTAGTTAGCCGACGGGTAGGTAGTTGGAGTCGCGACGGTTGTGTCGCGTCCCTTCGGGTATTATATATTGTGTACCTTTTCTTCGAAAGGATCATGTTAGTCGTGTCAGATGTAATGTTATAAGCATTTATTGTACATGGACTGTGGAATTAATATAGAGGCTGGTTATTTAAAAAAATAAAAAATGACGACGGCCAGATTTAAAATGATTTGTTGGAGTTTGAAGCCATGACACTGGAAATTCAGAGTGGAAAAGAAGGGTTTTTGGCATCTTAAAATATCACAGAAATGCAGTGCGCCATGGACTTTTGTATGGTTCTGAGGGTTGTAAATTGGTGTTGGCGGCTGCCCCAGGACCCCACGAGGGGCACTGCCCCTCGACCTCGTGGGGGCGCTGCCCCTCGACCTCGTGGGGGCGCTTCCCCTCGACCCCCAGTTTATTTTTGAGCTACAAAATACCACGGGAAGTGTTGTGGTTGTCCGTATTGTGAGAAAGAAGCCTGCAGCTAAGCATTGGCGGAGAAGCCATAAGCCGTAGAGGGAGACGGATTTGGAGGTTGGGAACAAACAGAGTTTGAGGGAAGGCATTGCAGGTCCACGCAGTTGTATGACATCAGGGAGTTATTTAGTTCAATTTTTAGCCTTTGGGGAGTGTGATGGAGGATTTGAGGTGTCTCCTAGCATTTATGCCAGCAGATTGTGGCCACCTCCAGGCATGACTGGTATGCTTTGAGGAACTCAGAGTATGTCTCGGTTGGACGTGAGGTTGCCATGGTGGATGCACAGAGGGCTCGGGAGGAGCTGACCACCAGGTTGGAGGCAATAGTTGCGTGAGACTTAGTTTAGCATACCCAGGAGTTGGATGTCGGGAGAGCAGCACGGGTGGCTATCGAGGACAAATTGGCTAGGGAGATAGTATCAATTAAGTAGCAGTTGGTGGAACCTGAGACTGAAAAACGTGTTTTGCAGACAAGTTTGGGTTAGGCGCAGGAGGACTGTGATGGAAAAGGAAGCAATATTGGTGAAATCCGCACTTGAGCATCAGATTGTAGCAAAAAAGGGTTTTCAGGCAAGGACGCAGCAAGTGTATAAGATCCGGGCCCGACTGGCGTCAGTAGTTCCTGTCGTTCATCTCTATTTTGTATTAAGTCGTCGGAGTCGACTTCTTTTCTTGGGGAGGATGATGTTGATGGGAATAATCATTATGTTATGTTGTTATATTATGTTTCTGTTGTTGTCGGTAATAATGAGTTACGGCGGTCAGTTAGTTAGCCGACGGGTAGGTAGTTGGAGTTGTGACGGTTGTGTCGCACCCCTTCGGGTATTATATATTGTGTACCTTTTCTTCGAAAGGATCATGGTAGTCGTGTCAAATGTAACGTTATAAGCACTTGATGTACATTGATTGTTGAATTAATATAGAGACTGGTTATTTAATATATTTCCATTATGTTCTATGCATTTACTTTCTGCATTTAACCGTTTACCCGAGAGGGCAAACATTACATTTTTGTTCACTAGTCGGGGTACTAGGGTCCATGTGTTGTTCTTCTCAATTTGATCTAATTCCTCCTCCATAGCTTTAACCCAATGATCATCACCAAATGCTTCCTTAGCATTTTTTGGTTCAATAGTGGAGATCATGCAGGAATTCTCTCTGATTCTTCTTCTAGTTAGTACTCCAGCATCCTTATCCCCAATAATTTGTTCAAAATTGTGATTCAGTATCATATATCTTGGAATAACATGATCATTATCTTCAGGTTCAGCTTCTTCATTATCATCATCTTCTTCTAAATTTATCTGTTCCAGTTGAACTGGTACATCAGTATTTGCTCTGCCGGTTTCAGATTTCACAGCTTTTGGTTCTAAAAACAAAATGCAAGAATCTTCATCCTTTTTCTCCAAATTGGTTTCCTCTGAGACTTCAGGATATTCATCCACTTGAACCTCAACACTATCAATAATTCTCTGTGTCCAGTTGTTAAAACACTTGTAGGCCTTACTCTTGGTAGAATAGCCAAGAAATATACCTTCATCACTTTTAGCTTCAAATTTTCTAACATAATCACCTCTCTTAATAAAACATTTGCTACCAAATATCTTGAAATAACTAACATTAGGTGATCTTCCATACCAGTATTCATAAGGAGTCTTGTCCTTACCTCTTTTTACGAGACTCCGATTCATAGTGTAGACAACTTCTCTCCAAAATGTTTTCGCTACAACTCCTTGTATTAACATCGTTCTAGCAGCTTCAACAACTGACTAGTTGTTTCTCTCTGTGATACCATTCTATTGTGGTGTCCTCGATGGAGAAAGTTGTCGTTTGATACCATTTTCTTCACAATACCTAGTGAATTCCTCAGAAGTAAATTCATCGCCTTGATCTATCCTTAGACACTTTATCTTCTTACCACTCTCCTTCTCAGCTAAGGCCCTGAATGCCTTGAACTTACCAAAAGCTTCAATCTTATCCTTCAAGAATGTGACCCACATCATCCTTGAGCAATCATCAGTGAAGATCATAAAATATTTGTCACCTTGAATACTTTTTGTTCTTATTGGTCCACAAAGATATGTATGAACCAAATCTAACAAATGTTTCATTTAAAAATATTTTCTCTTGAAAGTTGAGGATGTGATCTTTCCCAACCGACATTCCTTACATAGAGAATTAACCAGTTTGTCCAACTGAGGCAAACCTCTCACTGTCTTGGACTTACTCGCTTTAAAAATGTTATCAAAGTTTATATGACAAAATCTCCTATGCCAAAGCCAACTATCAGCTATCGTTGCAATTAAACAGTTATTGACTTTAGGATTAAGGTGAAACAGGTTACCTTTAGTTTGCTTCCCGATTGCAATTAGTTCACCTTCGCTGCCATAGATTTTGCACATACCATTTTTAAAATCCAATGGGTATCCTTAGTCATTGAGTTGTGCCACACTCAAAAGATTATGCTTTAAACCTTCAACCCAGTAGACATCATCTGCACTGCTCTTTCCATTAAGAGAAATATTTCCTTTACCTCTAACCATGCAGGGTGAGTCATTACCAAATCTTACAACTCTGCCATCAAATTCTTTCCAAGAAAGAAATTTGCTCTGCTCACCGGTCATGTGATGTGAACAACCACTATCAATGATCTAATCATCAGAGTTATCCATCCTGGATACTAATGCCTTCTAATCAGATATCTCCTCTTTAATGGCTACAAACACAATATATTCATTAGCATCACCATCAAATTCCTCATCAATGATACCACCATCAATAGCAATAAGACAATCCCTTTTGCCTTTACCCTTATACTTCTTGAATTTCTCTCGTTTGTGCTCATTATCACCACTAGGATAGTTAGTAGCTATGTGTCCAATCTTGTTGCATGCAAAATTTTTCAAAGGTTATTAACCTCTATATTTACTAGTGCCTCTGGGCAAGCACTTGGCCAACAATGCTTCAAGCTCAACTAAAATGTCTTCATCATTGGCTTCTCTACTAGATCTTGATTCATAACTATGACTGGCATCTCTACTTTTTCTCACAGGTGGGTTAGAAACAAAGGCTCTAAATGCAAACTCAGATTTATGTACACTACCATCATAACCATTTAATTCAAATGCAGTAAGCTTGCCAATGATGGAGTCAAGAGTTACCTTAGTTTTGTCAATGGATTCCTGAATGGTTGCAACTCAGATAGCATAGACCGGTAGCAGGGTTCTCAGTACCTTACTGATCACTGTGGCATCTTCCACTTTACCTCCTACACTCTTAATTTCACCGACTATCACTTTTATCCTTTGACCATACTATTGGATATTATCGCCTTCAGCCATCTGCATGTCATCAAACTTTCCTCTTAGACTCTCTTCTTTAGAAATCTTAACATGTTCATCACCACTATAAATCTCTTCAAGTTTTTTCCATATCTCATATGCAATCTTTAGACCATGAACGTCTACATAATCTCCATCAGACAAAGAACTGATAATAGCCTCTAATGCTTGATGATTTTCTTGTTGTTCTTTCTTTTGATCATCAGTCAAGATCCCAGTAGGTGCAACATATTAAGTATTGACATGTTCCTAATACTGGCTTCCCGGACTCTTGATATAAATTTTCATTATGTCACTCCATATCCTATAGTTCTCTCTATTAAACTTCAGACCTTCCTTCTTCATCATGATCTGCAAGATCTTTACCTCAAGCTTGTTAGGCTTAGACCTTAGAGGACGTGATTTGCTTTGATGCCAATTGATGGTATGATGAAAGAATAATAATCTAGTCAACTACTAAGAGTGGGGGTGAATTAGTAGATAGAAAAACTGATACTAACTTCACCAATCTCAAAATCAATCTCTCAAAGTAAACTTAGAACAATCAATGCAATACCACTATCAAGATAAAAACTCATAAGATAAACCAATTGACTGTTACAACAAACTAACAATAAACAACTTCAAACTCATAAACATCCAAATGCTTTTTCATATGTCAACAGACTTCATTTCTCGATGCTTTTGTTTATCATGACTTATCAAAGTAGTTAAGTAGTTAAGAAAATCAACCATAAAAACATTCACCACTTGACACAATTTTTTTTAACGTGGAAACCAAAATGGGAAAAACCACGGTGAGATGAGACTCACAAGATGACTATCTGACCTCTTCTAAAGTTTGCCTTGTTAGGAGCCTAGCCTGTTAAAGCTTTACAAAAGTCCTGTTAAGAACAGATCCTGTTAGGGACCACCTAGTTAAGGGATTGACTACAATGCCTTGTTAGAACTAATACCCTGTAAGGAGTAACCTTAGTAGAGGATTTGAAAATCCAAGCTAATGGATCACCTGGTTAGAGGATTTGAATAGCACCAAACTTGTTAGAGCTTACCCGATTAGGGGATTTCAATTCTGTTGTAATTGTTAGAAAACAACAGGAGTTTGTTGATCTATTTGAATAGCACTACACTTGCTTGTCCGGATCCTTTTCATGCTCCTATCTGCCTTTACTCAAACTACAGATACATCATCTAGTTCAGCAACCACACACTCAACTAAAACTTTACCAACTCTGAAACTAAACAACTCATCGACCTTATAAACAAATCAATTAGGTCGGTAACACAACAAAAACCTAATTCTCATAGAGATTACAAACAAGTCAGTTCAAGTATGACCGTTGGATTACATAGCAATCTTTGCACATCAATCATGAAAACCTCGATCGCTCCTTGATCACCACTTCATCGAACTTAGTAACTCATCACGCGCTTTGCATTACATGCAGTATACTTGCTCATTCCCTAGACAAAACCCGTTACATCAACGCACCAAAATCACTTGAAATTGTCTTCATGCAATAACCATATGTGTCATAATCATTATCACTCATCATCATATTGTAAACCAATATAACCAATTCACCAAACTTAATTGGTTAGGGTTTATCAAATCAATAGGTAGGGTTTACCGGTTCAACTCTCCAATATATAGCAATACCGGTTCACTCCACAAATTCTTCCTACCGGTTATAGTTTCCTTCACTAGTTCATCCTACGGGTTACAAAACAATATTACAACAATATCAACAATATCATTACCAGTTAATTGACATCAATGACAACATAACATATCAGTACCTGGGGGTTCCCTTTTTTCAAGGGGCTAACAAAGCCTCATATTGGTCTAATATCCTTTCCTCCATCACTACTAGAATGTCGTCGTGGAAATCTAGATGGCTTTCATTTTCAGGCAGAATACTTTTGATTAAGTCAGTTTTGAGCTCCATTCCTAATTATATAATGTCAGTACTACAAGCTCCAAAGATAGTTATGCATGTTATAGAAAAAGCTATGAGAGATTTTTTGTGGAATGGTAACATGGATAATAATAAAAAGCATCCTCTCATTTCATGGTAAACCATTTGTAAAACAAAAGGTGAAGGAGGATCAAGCATTCATGACCTTCATGATAAAAATTGAATCATGGGTGCAAAGCTGGCTAGGAACCTATATACTAAACCTTCTTCAAAATGGCCATAGATAACCTAAGATAAATACATGGATAGTAACCAACCAGAGAGAATATTTACTCTTTCTAATCCTCCAAAAGGCTCTAGCATGTGGAATTTTATTGTTATCAATAGAGAGGTTATACTCCCATATTTATCATGGGTGATAAATCTAGAGATAAGGCTTTGTTTTGGGAGGATTCATCGGATGGAAAACCTCCTCTTTCCTAGCATTATCATCTTCTTCAAGCAAAAATTGTCTTTCAACAAGCTTGGGGGCATAAGGTTCAAGATTACTTTACTATCTCACATGTGGGGAGAATTAATTCTTATTGTTGGAAATATTTTTCACATCTGCCAATTCCTCGGGATCAACAAAGTTTTCTAAGGAAAATACTAAGCCAAAGAAGGTTGATTCTGTTAGTAGACTTCGATTTCTTAATATGGTCTCCTAGAAAATCAGGACAATATAATGTCAAACAAGAATATCGATCACTAAGATTTAATGGACTACATTACAAATCTAGAGCCTTCTATTTTTGTTGGAATGACGTTATTCTTCCAAAGGCTGGGGCATTTGCATGGTTGGCTCTTAATAATAAAATTAACTAGTTCAAGGTTAACTCAATTGGGTATATCTCAAGGTTTCAATTGTGTTTTGTGTAAATAGTATGCTAAAACAACAAATCATCTACTTCTCCATTGTTCCTTTTCACATACATGTTGGAAATGGTTGCAAGATAAATTAAATTGGGCAACTCCTTTGCCTAATTCAATATCTACTTTGTTAGAAGCTTGGCCCCTCCTTCACCAGGTTTCCCTTTTTGCAGTCTTATGGAGAGTGTCCCCCCCTATAGTTTTGTGGAGCTTGTGGTGGGAAAGGAACAAGTGAATTTTTAGAAATCAAGAGCAGTTCATTCACAGAGTGTTAGAATAAATTGAAGACTCTATTTCAAAGAATGTTTGTGCCTTTACATCAGCCACAATTCTTTGCCTTCCTTGTATACATCTTCATATTCAAAGATCGTGAATAAATATCCTAAGATAACTCTACCATTCAAGGGTAGACTTCTATTGAATGTGTTGGAAACCAAGAACACTGGAGGGGGGGTGAATCAATGTTCTACCAGAATGGAGAAATTTAACCTTATTAATACAACAACTTATCAACCGGTAAACATAAAAGTATATAACAATAAGCAATAATGTAATCACAAAGATGAACACCATAACACCATAGATTTATAAGTGGAAAACCTCAAAGAGGAAAAACCGCGATGGGATTGGAGACCCACAATATCTATCCACTAATTAGATGAATAAATATTACAATAAGGGGCCTACACATGCAGGAAGGCCAACATCCTAGAGCACGTTGCTCATCACAAAAGGAGTCTCACTGACTACATAAAATATCGGACAATAATCTAGAATGAAGATTGAACTACAAGTATAGCATCTCCCATGCCTGAGTACAGTTCTATTTAAGCTCAATACCAGAGGCCTAAAACCTCTTCCATAAATCAAACTCGATCACCAATGATTGACCAAGTCCTCTACATGAATTATTAATGCATTATTCACTCCTATACATCCTTTTCAACCCTTACATTCCATACCATGATCTACAATGAGATCTTACATTATATTTATACCAACCTAGGACCTAAACAATTAGGTCGGCCGCTTAAAAGATAATACGATAAATTCATAATTTAAACCCATAATCAAATGATCAACCAAATCAGCTTAGGCCGAAAAAAATAGAAACCAATCCTTAAATCCCATCGGTAACACATCAGGAACATCTTCCAACACGTTACATAAACCGGTCCATAACCTTGATAATACCAGGACTCAATTTAGGTCCACACACGCTAAAGCAATGATCCCAATCAACCAAGTCTTGAATGTGATCACCATCAACATCCTAAATATCCATTAGAAGCCGCACCAACACCACTTATGCATAACATTAAAGATCTTTAATAAAGCTCTACCAGTGAAATCCTTGCCGGAACAACAAACCAAGCTTGCGAGCATACAGGATAGCATCCAATCACCAGATCAAAACCAACTGACTGAACATGAATTTGAGTAGCATGAATAAGCCAATTCCATAATCCAAACATATTAGAGCATACCGAATCAGCATGATCTAATCCAACCAAAAACCAATCATCCTACCAGGACCAACCAGATACCGATAAACTGCCAAAGCAACTAGTGTAGTCGGTGTTTCCAATGTTACCATCAATGAGAAACATCAATGCAACACATAATCAATTCCTTCAAATTGCCAACAGAATGCCCCAAAAAAATAAATGAGATACAATATTAAATAGCATCCTCCAGATTTTAACTATTGTAAAATGAACTTTGATGGTTCATTGAGAGGAAATCCAGGAGATTCAGGAGTTGGTTGTGTAATCGGGGATTATACAGGTAAGTAAATTGTAGAAAAAGTAATCAAGTTACCTCCACGTACAAATAATTTAGCAGAAGTGCAAGATTTTCTTAGTGGTATTAGGATTGCTCTCACTTTTAACATTGATAACATTCATATAGAAGGTGATTCACAATTGATAATTAATGCTTTGATAACAAAAAAGGCTTCCAATTGGCAATTAAATTATGTTTTCTCATAAATTTGGAACCTTTTACCAAAGTTCACAAATTTCAAAGTTGGTCATTGTTTTAGAGAGGCTAATCAATTGGCAGATTTATTGGCAAATATTGCAGTGGAATCAAACTAGGATGAGCAACTTTTCTCATTAATATATTTTATTGGTTTACCACAAGTTTCAAATGTGATCCACTATTTGTCAAAATCTCAGTTAGTCGATGAAGTGGAAATGGCAAAGGGCACTAATTTTGTTGAGGCTAAGTAAATCCAATTTTCACTAATTATTGTGTTGTTTCCCCCTGTTTATTTCATTCAATGGATTCATCCTTATTCAATTTGGTGTCACCAATCCTCGAGTTTCAATATGAGATTATCTTCAGGGTCTTTCATAGTGAATCACTTATAGAAGGTGTTCATTTGGGACTGTTGGCGGATTCAAAGTGCTATCCAAACCATTTTCAAGATAGATTCTCTATTAATAAGGCAAACTACAATTGTGTTTCTGTCTCAGTGGTTCGTCAAAGTTTTAATTTGCCAAGTGTTGTTGCAGTGGTAGTTTTGGCTCTTTCCTAAGGGGAATGATATGTAGTTCCTTATTGCAGTATGCTCTCTTGATAGCATTTCTATGGCTCACCTTCTACATTGTTGGGACATTGGTACAATCATCTTGTATTTTCTTGATGATTGGTTGGGGTTCAAATGCTAGATCAAAATTTATTTAAGATATGTGGATTGTAACACCCTGCCAAGAAACCCTAGAGGATTTAACTAACATTTCCAAAAAGAGAAAGTATTTTTTAAAACATTAAGTTAACATCCTATAACAATAAAAGGATAAAATTTAGCTAAAATGCACATGCAGAAGATAACTACTAACTCCTCTTGTAAGGTTTCTCGATGTAGTTACTATTCAATCCACACAACATTTAAGGAATTAAATCTAATCAAAGATTACATTAGATACATATAAAAGTATATTCCATAATAACAACTAAAGAAATCCTTTCATGCATAATATTGAAACATAAAACTACACCGCATAAGAAATATTTTCTAGAGCTACAATCATTGAATAATCAATAGTCTATTACAACATGCAGAAATGAATGATGAAAACGAACATATTCAATTACATAAGATCATTATTTCCATTTGTTGATATAAAAACCTATCACCTAAGTCTCGCTTTACTTGTATCAAAAATAACATCATAAATGCATCATAGTTGCATCATATTTACATCATTTGTCATGCAGACATGTACATACATATTTATAGTTGATTTAAGCATAGGTACAACATGGTAGAAGCATAAAATATCCATCTAAATCACTGAGCTGGCAAAATCCAAGAGTAGCAACAGGATACTGAACGAAGCCAATCCATAAAAGACAGGTTCAAAATCCCCAATGGAAGAAGGCAACTACCACCCAGCCATGTGGAACCCGAAGGACCACCCCCCCATGCTAGGAGATAACATAAGGCCTTCAAGCATACAAACAAGGAAATACAACACATGATCTAAACATACTTCCACTAGGTAAAGACACAATCAAAATAAATATAGATACAACTCCAATCAGGAACACTCCAAAGGCTACAATCATAGAGACAAGACTCTAGTGCTCACAAGGGGAGAGTGTCATCACATAGCTTGATATGGGTTATCCTGGTAGGTCTCTATATGCCCCGACCCCTATCCTGGGTTATCCTAGCAGCCTCTCCCAACCCCCGACCCCCATTCAAGTCTCAATACCTTTCAAGAGGACAAGGTAGTTGATCATGCCACTCCAGGCCTTCCCACCTCATCTTGAGCCTAAACAAGCACTCAAGCCATGAGCGGGGCATACTTAATCTTGTTTAATGTGTTTAACTACCCAACCCCCTAATACATTAATTAGGTTATCACTTATTAAACAACTCTCCCAGTGGGTTATCTTGGCGATCACTTTTGGATCCCAGCCCCCATGGAGAGCCACTCCCCCTTATGACACTAAACCTACCGAAATCCAAATTCCAGGCAACAAATGAAACTCCATCAAATAACTAATTATATAATAAGATCCAACCAAGTCTTGAATAACATCGCATCTCAACCACATAAACATTAAATACAATAGCTTCCAATAGGAAGCACAACATGGCTCAATCCCATAAGGAGAGTAATGTTATAATGCCAGGAAACCGATAAGCCACCATAGCCATCCATAAGTAAAACCCACGCCAAAATAAGAGCATCATATTACTGACAATAAAAATATAGCTCAAAGACCATCCTCTAGAGCCCCAAAGACATACGGGCCAAAACAATATAAAGGACACAAAACCCTGACACATGTTGGTTTAGGTTACTAAAACATTAAAGGTCAAGAATTTGATTTAATTAAACATCAAAATAATTCCAAAGTTAAAAATATTAACATCAAGGCATATGTATTAGATTTAGATAATAACTATGAGAAATCAATTTTAAGTTTTAATAATACTTATTATCAAACTATATATGAGGTTTTCGATTAACAAAACATAAATATATGACAGAGCAACCAAAGTAATTTAAACTCCATTTCATAAATGTTTATTCCAGACAGTAAAATAAAAGTAATAACAATAAACACTAAACCTATAAAAATAAGATACCTACAAAAGTATTCAAAGTAAATTTAATCCAATTAACCCACATACAAGTAGCCTTCTAACACATTAATAATAATAAGAAATTACCAAAGGGGAAAGATTTAACATAGCATATCAATATTTTTTTTTTAATTAAATAAATTAAAAAAGTATATATTTTTTTTCTAAGTCTGTTGTTTATAGCAGACCCAAGACTGGGAAGGTGTGGTTGCCACCGTGGTACTCCCCAAGGTGGTGGTGGAGTTACCCGCCACCATGGTGCCCACGGTTGTTGGCCACAGCAGGTGGAGCTACCCACCACCATGGGTATTCCCACAACAAACAATACACACATACAAAAAAATGAAAATTTAAGGCATGCAAGAAGGCACTTGAAACTGATCCAAACTAAAGTTTGAGTGCTCTAAAAGTTGTCCAATTGATACTATACCTATGTAGGTTCTCTAACTTCTCTTGAACAACTACATAGTCTTTGAAATCCAATATTTTTAGGCCTTGAACTAATGTTTGCATTTGAAACCTTACCTCCTGCCTCTTAAATTGATCCTTGCATTGATTAATTGATTGTTAGTCTTAAGAACTTGATGCATGATGTTATGATTGATTTGATTGATTGTAAAGCTCTCTTTACAATTTTTCAATGTATATGAGCTTAAAGGTCTACAATACATGCCTTATAACTACTCATAAGCTCATATTAATACTTTTAATTGAGCTTTCTATGCTACTCTATTGTCCTTTGGACTGCACTCTGTTTGTATCACTGTCTTAGATGGATATATTTTCTGCTTCTTGAACTTGTAAGTTCATTGTGTTTATTGGTATGAGAGGTATTTGGATTGTTATTTTTCTTGTACCTTCAAAGGACTATTCTTTGTATCACCTTCTTTTAACCGTTCTCCAATGTGATTACCTTATTCCTAATCCATAGATTGATGCATAGATTGAGATCCAAAAAGACTATCCTCCTTCAATGCTATTGTTCCAAATAAATCTGTGCAAGCTCTGCTATAACTCTAAAAAACCTATTTTTATTATCTTTGACCTTGCTGACTACTTCTATGACAGAGATATTCTCCAAGGTTTATGAACAATGTTGTCAATTTCCTTTGTCCTTACTTATTGGCTTTGATCTTATATTCATATTATGCTATAGATATGTCCCCTATCACTATTGCATTCTATTTGTCCAAACCCAAAACTCTAGACTTATATCCTTTATTAGTTATCTACTTAAGGCTCGTATAGATGCATTATTTGCCCTTGTTGTGATATCAAAGATAACTCTTCAATGTTGCTCATTGTGGGTCTTCTATTACTTCTAAGACTGCTCATTATCTCTGTACTATCATGATCTTAATATTTTAGGTCTAAGACTTTCCTTCATTTGCCTAAAGCTTTGCTTTGATAGTGATTAGAATCACTTTGTTTTGTGCTTTTGACTATCTCAAGGCACTATCAAGATTGATCAATTACTGTCTTTGATCTCTTTTCTCATTGTGACTGTCTTCTCTATTTTGCTTGATCTTTGTCATGTCTTTTGTGTGGATGACTTCAATGAAACCCTCTACCCCTGTATTTGATAGACTACGATCTTGTGTATTTGGCCTTTTGAAGGCTTCTTTTAGGCTTTTGATAAGCCCATATCAATATTATGGTAGGAATATTAATGTTGTTGGATCTCTACTTCTTATCTCAATTCCCAAAATTCATATTCAAACTCTAAATCTCTCTTTTATTAAAACAAACAAAACAAGAGTCCCTTATTCAAACTAAGAAGCTTCATGCATACACAAAGGACTTTTGTTTTCATGAACAACAAAGTAGAGATTGAGGGGATATGATAGACCTGATCAAGTAATAGTTGTGTACATGGTGCTTACATGGCTTCCTCAACATGCTCTTTACAACTTGTTGACATCTTCATACTTTTCTTTAAAGATAGAACCTCTTTTTCACATTCAAACCCTTAAAAACAACTCAACCCTTTGAAAATTGAAGAATGCTTTGAAAATTCATTCCCTTTCATCAAATAACTATAAGTGAAGTAATAAAAATCTATGAGATCTACCTAACAAAGCTCTTTGTTGCAGGTTAAAAATAGCCTTGGCCACCATGGGAGAGTTGGAGTTATGGGAAAATAGGGTTTTATGCAATCTTTTCTTTCAAACTCGGGCTCTTCTTCTCTAATCACCTATTCAACTTGAGTTTGTAATATTGAGGGTAGAGCCTAAATCCTCCCTCCAAAATGCAAGCAGACTTAGACTCAACCTTATTTATGTGAAAGGAGGCTTTGAAATCTTTTTCTTGTTTGAAATAAAACAATTGCTTTATGGTTTTATTTTATTCCCTTGACAAATAATGAAAAAGGTGTTTGAACTAATTTTCTCTTTATCTCTAAAATTTTAACGCCTTTTAAATAATTTATATTAGAACTAAGGCTATTTAGGCTATTTTTTTATCTTAAGGGCTAAAAAATAGGTAACACTTACTACCTTTGAAATGAGAGAGTTTGATAAGGAAGCTCCAAAGAAGGAAGTAGCTTTCAAGGCCAACAAAAAAGAGAAAAATGAAGCATCTAATCAAAGCAATGTATCGATGAAGAAGAAGAAAAATTTGTAAGAAAGCTAAAGAAGGGCAACCGTAAATACAAAGGTAAGTTACCTTTCAAATATTTTAACTATGGTAAAATTGGTCATTATGCTTGTATATTTCCTTTTAGAGAATCGGAAAATAGTAACAAGAATTCTAAAAGAAGCAAGTTCAAAAGGAGTCTCTATTCCAAAGAGAATTGTTACACTTCAAATGATGAGGAACTCAGTGCTCTTGATGATGATAGAGAAGAAACTCTTTTCATGGCCCTAAATGTTAGAAATAATGCTACTAACCCTAAAAAATGTGTGAATAGGACTATTCTTAAAGACTATAATCTTACTAAGACATCTTGCACTCTAGAAACTAATAATAATGTTGAAAATTTTATGATTGTGTGGACTATCTTTCATAACAAACAAGAGACAAACTCTTAGGTAATTGATAGTGGTTGTTCCAACTGCATGATAGGTAATAGGCGTAAGTTCATCAATCTTGTGAAGTGGAATGGAGGATCAATTAAATTTGGGGATGACACATCTACAATGATTTGTGGAACGAGCACAATGAGTATTTATGAAAAAAACAAAATAGAAGATGTTTTCTATGTTAAGGATCTCAAGGACAATCTTCTTAGTGTAAGTCAAATGTGCAATAAAGGTTACAATCTCACATTTCATGATAAAGGATGTGAAATTAGGAAGGCAAGATCTAGAAGATTGGTGGCATAAGGCAATGTATATAACCTAAAGGAAGCTAATTAAAGAAACTGCCTTCTAGGAAAAACAAGTGAATGCTAATTGTGGCACAAAAGAATGGGGCACATTAGCTTTGAGAATCTTGTAAAGATCAACTCTATTGGCAAGAGACACTACATGTATGTTGAGATATTTTCATTGATGGCAACTCATATCAGTTTTGCCATCCACACTTCATGTTTTCATCATTCTGAAAGATTGTGTTAGAGTTATCTTGTATTAGCTAATAATTATTTATTTAATTATTAGTCTATTATACTCTACGCTTAAGATAAACTTAGGCATTTAATAATATTATAGATATTTAATAATTATTCTAATTATTAAATACACATTATCCCTTTAGGGTTTATTTAGGGTTGCTCATATTTAGTATTGCACACCTTTAGGGTTGCTAATATCCTTTTATAAGGATTGTATTGTACTTGTTCAATAAAATTGATTCCCTCTCTGAATGATAATCTTTTTCTTCAGAGCCATTATTGTGTTTTGCCTCCAATCTTCTCTTGTGACAGGTATTTTGCTAATAGGTGTTCTTGGGATCTCTAAAGTTATATTTTCTCAACTTCTTCATGGTATCAGAGCCTACATCTGCTGCTACTTGTTCTTGAATTTTTCAGAAGATTTTTTAAAGGAGGGTTTCTAGCTTTTTCAGAGTTTTTCATTGGATCTAGGGTAGTTTTTTTTTGTTTATAATCATTTTGGGCTCAAGCGGATCTCACCGTTGACCTCAGAACGCCCAAAAACCCCCATTTCCATATAAAATTTGTCAAATTTCGATAAATTTGGGTTCTGGACATTTTTTTGTTTTGCCTTTTTTGGCACGAATTTTGAGAAATTCATCAGAAAATCATTAAAAAAATTTAGAGGAGTTTGGGAATAAAAAAGACCTCACCGTTGGCTTTTGAAGGGCGTTTCCAGTCATTTTGATATATAATTTGACCTATTTCGATGACAAGGGAATTTGGGCCATGATTTTTTATTGGCACGCTTTACGATGCACAAAAATCCGTATGGTTGTACCTACAAATGCATCATAATTTTTTTCATTTTTACCCTCTTTATGCCTTAAAAGAGGGGTTTTTATTTCTTTTGGCCGTAACTTGGTCATACGGAAGCGCTTTTTCAAAAACTTTATACCATCAAAAATCTCTTTTCGAGCTCTCTTCAGATTTGGAGGTTTGATCTTCTGATTTTTCTTTTTTGATGATGTTTTTTTGCTGTCAAAACCAGAAGTTCCTTTTTGCACTCCGGGAGACATAACTTGAGCATCCGAACTTCATTTTTTGAAAACTTTATGTCATTGGAAAGCTTGTTTTGTGTTCTTTTCAGTCATATGAGTTTTCTTTCCAGATTCTGCTCCAGGTACATTTTATTCAATTTTTTGCTTTTCAGCACTCTGGCGAATATCTTGGATGTTTTAGGTCCTGGGATCTCTTTTGTTGAGTAGGATGTCTCATCTTTGGTTGTTGTTTTTGTATTTCCGACCTTATGTCTCTTCTGATCATTGTAGACTATTTTTTTTGTAAGCATTTTCTTTATGCAAACGCACTGAGATAAAGTGCCACTATGCATTGTATACTTGGGATCTTGCACATCTTGTGCCTTATTGTACATGCACTACATTATAAAGTGCCATGGGATGTGTGTTAAGTGAGTGTTCCTTCCACGGCACTATGTACTTTCTCTGCACCTTCAATGTTCCTGGTTCTTCGTCATGCAGTTCTTGTTGGTCGTCATTTTCAGTGTAGCTATCACCTCTCCCTTGTCAACATTATGGGAGGGGGTTCTCTTGTTGTTCTAATGATTCATTGGTTCATTGGATCATCTCTTCAGGCTTTGGTGTTTTATGCCATCTGTATCTTCGAGTTCGGTTGTTTGCCTTTGTTTGTCATCTGATTCGAGTAGTGTTATTTGAGGGCACTCATACAAATTACAGTCTTCTCTACCTGATAATCTTCTCTTTCAGTGGAGATTCTTCAAATCGACAATTATTCTTCGATAGTGTTTGCAGGTTCTTCATGTTTCAGTGATTCTCTTGTATTTCATCTCTTTTTGGAGTAGAGTTTTTTTCCCATATGGTTTTCTCTATTTCTCTTGTTCATAGAGATTTGGTTGTGATTGGGTACCTCATCATGCTTTGTTATCGGGACCCAAATTATTTGCCTTCTTCATGTAGTTGAATTTTGCTTTCATGCATTTAGTTTGTTAGCTACTCCCTAAGTTCATCTTAAGGGGGGGTGTTAGAGTTATCTTGTATTAGCTAATAATTATTTATTTAATTATTAGTCTATTATACTCTATGCTTAAGCTAAACTTAGGCATTTAATGATATTGTAGGCATTTAATAATATTTTAGGTATTCTAATTATTAAATACACATTATCCCTTTAGGGTTTCTTTAGGGTTGATCATATTTAGGGTTGCACACCTTTAGGGTTGCTAATCTCCTTTTATAAGGATTGTTTTGTATTTGTTCAATAAAATTGATTCCCTCTTTGAATGATAATTTTTTTCTTCAGAGCCATTATTGTGTTTTGCCTCCAATCTTCTCTTATGACAGGTATTTTGCTAACAGGTGTTCTTGGGATCTCTGAAGTTGTATTTTTTCAACTTCTTCAGATTGATTGGAGATTGATCAAGTATTGGTGAGGTCTGGTAAGAACAGTATATTCAGCAAAGTGTACAGTGTTTTGGTTGGCAGATTATTATGGTTGAATATTTTGCTTTGTGGATCTAGGAGATGTTTTGTGGATATGCAATTTACCTTATTCTAGGTTTGTGGCCTCTGGTGATAATTTTTGTGTAAGTTAGAAGATCTAGTAATCATGTTTTGGCTAGAACAATGGTTATCTATGGTAACATGTGGTAATTTAATTTGTGGATCTTGCGAATCAATTTTTGCAGTTGTTTGTGTGTTCAAGGTTGATGAGTCGACCTATGGAGAGCATGTGGACATTTTGTTTTGGTCTGGTTAATTGTTTTTGGATTACATTGAAGTCGACTTGTGTACACATTTCATGTTGTGTGTTATGCGGGTTTTGAGCCGACTTGGTGGTGACCTAAATTGGTGATGCATATATATAAGACATATTTATTTGATGATTGTGCAAGATATGTGTATGAGCGATTGTGTGCAGTTTCATGTGTGCAAGGTGAAGATTGGAGCCCTAGTATGTTTCAGAATATCAAAATAGAGTAGTATTGCAAAACAAAATAAGAATATGTTTTATGCTTAACCGAAACTACATCCAGAAACTTGTTGATGCTACTTCATAGTTCAAACTTCATTGTAATCTCTTACAAAAATTGGTAAGGCAGTGAGCCTTCCGAGTTGTAGCCCTTACTTGTAAATTGAGCAGTGATCTCTAGGCAGTGTGCCTAAATGCATGTGCATTCCCCTATGTAATATTTTTATATTTTTAATAGAGTATACTAATCTTGTGGGTTTGAATCCCACAATGGTTTTTCCCTTAACTAGGTTTCCACATAAAAATCTTGGTGTTATGGTGTTGTTGATCTTTGCTTTGTGTTTCTGCACTTTAATTTCCTTCATATGCATTAAGTGGTTTAATGAGCAAATTGTCAAAGTTAAAAATTGCATAACACTGATTCACCCCCCCTCTCAGTGTTCCTTGATTCCAGCAAACTCTACACATTTAGTTAGAGATACGCCAAAGATTATCAAGCCTTCAAACACCTTGTGTTAAGAATGTCAGATTGGGAAGTAGACAAAGACAAGATTCAAGACCAAGGGGTTTTTCTTCTACAAAACCATTGGAGCTTATTCATACTAACTTGTATAGGCCTACCTAAACAAAGATTTTTCAAGGTGAAAGGTACTTCACAATAGGCATTGATTACTTTTCTAGAATGATTTGGGTTACATTCCTAAAATAAATATTAGAGGCTTTTAGTATGTTAAATTTTCAAATCAATGGTTGAAAATTAAATTAATGATAGAATCAAGTGTGAAAGATCTAATAGAGGAGGTTAGTTCACTTTAAATGAATATTTGATTTTTTTTGCGAACAATGTAGAATAAAGAGACATCTATATGCTCCTAAAACTCAACAAAATGGAGTAGTAAAAAGAAAGAACAAACTTATTCAAGAAATAACAAGAACAATGTTGAAAGAAGAAAATTTGTCTATGTAATGGTGAAAATTAGGGTTTCACCAATTAAGGTAGAAAAACCCTTAATTTTGTTTAAAATACCATTACATTGAAAGAGGGATGGACCTAATAGATCTAGGCCTAATTCCTCTAGGGAAAAAGTTCTAAAATTTTGATTAGGTTCCACTTGGGGTTAGGGTTTTATTCCCTCTTTCTAAGTTGAATTTTGAAAATGTTGAATTTAGGGTAATCGAGTGAATATTGAAGAGTTCGGGCATAAACAATGAGCTACAGTCATCGTACAGAGACACTGACCTAAATATGGTCAAAGGAATAGGATTCAAATTTGCTCCCAGAAATTCGACCTGATTTGTTGGGACTGTGGTGGTGGTCACCCTGGTCCTCTAAGTTTTCTATCATCAAAAGGTGAACCTATTCATCTTTGTGAATCCTATTGATCCTCCAAAATATAGATCTGTACCTATTCCTGCACATAGTGAAAAAGGGGAAAATTGTTGGGAATAGGGGTTTGTGTTGAACACCCGTAATACTGAGAGGGGAGGGGTGAATCAATATTCCCTTGAACTTATTAAAACTTTTAAACAACCAACCACATAATATCACTTAGCTAAAGAAATAATAAGTGTTGGCATAACTGATGAAGATAATGATGGGGAGATTGTTGGCATATGGAGATGTTGATGAGATGAAGATGACTGCTAAAGTTGATGGAGATTGTTGGCTAGATGATGATGATATAGTTATAAGTTGTTTGATGACTTTATTTGTGTTGTCATTGATGACAACCATATTTCCTTATTCATCTAAGTCATCTAGACCTACCGGTATAGACTAACCAGTAGAGGAATGTGTTAGACAACAAAATTGTTAAGTTGTTGTAAACCGGTAAATAGGAACAAAGCAATGATCAAGAGACTAGTATGGACGATCCGTGAAGAGTTAGGTGTTGCGGTTTGGAACATATGTTAATGACATTGGCATGAGTCTGTGATTGGAACTGTATCAACATATTTAGTGTATTGAGTGAGTTCTGATTGACTGTTGTGAACTCTGTGAAGAAGGATGTATATTGGTAATAGATCTTTAGCCGGTAATATTTAAGGTTTGGTGGTGGATCTTATCATGTTCATAACTTAGTGATGACGTGTCAGAATCCATGTGTAATGATAAGATGGTGTTTGAGCGCGTACAAGGATCATATTTCTTGGGAAACAACAAAGTACTTAGTAGAATGTGACAAGGGTTTGATTACTTATCAAATCGATGTGCAGTGATCATTCAACGATGGAAATTGTCTTGAAATTTGTTGTAATGATCGTTAAATGTAAATTCATTGTATTTTGAATGTAGTTAGGGTTATGTAGCCGACCTAACTAAAAAATATGTTTAGGTCTAGTTGGAGAAGAGATTGTGTGCCGGTACTTTTTTGAGAAGGTTTTGTCGAACCAGATTGAAGTGTCTACATGTGTGTAGCAGAGTTCTGCTAAAAAGGATCCGTACTAGCAAGCAAGGAAGTGTTGTGATCAGATCATTTGCCCTGTTGTTCCCTAACAGTTATAGCAATTTGAAATCCCTCAACCAGGTAGATCCTAACAGGTCTTATGTTGTGAATCCCTTCCCCGAGTGGCTCATTAACTTGAGTTTAAAATCCTCTAACAAGGTTACTCCTAACAGGGTAGAGCTCCTAACAGGGTTGAGGCAAATCCCTTAACCAGATGACTCCTAACAGGGTCTGCTCTTAACTAGGCATATTGTAAATCTCTTAACTAGGCTTATTGTAAATCTCTTAACTAGGCTAAGCCTTTAACTAGGTGCATTCTGAAAGAGTGCAAATATTTTATGGGTGCTAATTCCCACCGTGGTTTTTCCCATTTGGGTTTCCACATGAAAAATTTCTATCATATGGTGGTTGCTTTGTTGACATGTGCATTTGATATCTTTACATTGTTTGCATGATGTTAAACACTTGAGTTAATGGTTTGGTAAATCAGTTTAGAAGATTGTTTAAGTAGTTATCGGTACAGTTTTTTTAAGTATTGTAGAATTGTTTTACTATAGATTCACCCCTCCCCCTCTTAGTAGTAATCGGATCCTCTGAATCCTCATAATAACAATTGGTATCAGAGCCTAATTCTCTTAAAGGCTTAACCGCTTGGGAAGGATCTCTAAGGCTAAAATGGATATAGATATAGACCTAATGCCTATGAAGGATATAAGTCTAGTACTTTTGGTGGATATTTCTTCAATTGCAACAAGTATGGGCATAGAGTTGTTGAGTGCAGGTCAAGAGTGAACAATCAGAGATCTTACATGGGTCAGAGGTCTAATGGTCAATGGTAGAGATCTTACAATGACCAGAGGAATTCTACTTGGCAGAAATCTTACAATGACTGGAGAAACCCTACTTGGTAGAGACTTTATGTGAACTGGTCTAGTCCATATGAAATGGATAATAGATGGAATATGACATGTCCAATCTACCACAACTATGGTCATGTGGCTATGAATTGCCAAAGAAGAACTGATAAAGGAAATGTTGGACCCTAGAGAGCATTTGGAATGGCATGTTTCCACTGTCACAAACTGGGATAGATTGCAAATTTTTGTAGAGATAGATTGAACAAACTGGTTAATCAGTCTTTTGATCAGAAAGGAAAGAAGATGGTAGATGTGGAAGAAACCAAAAGTGAGATGAATAAGATATGGAGAAAGAAAAGTGAGTAGAAACCATTGGAGGACTCCAATTCTTCACCTGGTGTGGAGAATCCTTCATCGAAAAACTAAGCTATGTATGAAGCTTAGGGGGAGCATACTGTCGTATCCATTTCTAACCCCCTAAATGGTATGCGGTAATTCAAATCTGCATATTTTGATGCAATATGATGTGATTTTGAACTAGTTACATTTCAAACCGGTAAATTGGATGTGATATGTGAACCGATAGCAAGTTCTATGGTTGAACGGTGATTAGGGTATGTTCAATCGGTTTAGAAAAGGGCAAATAAAAAGATGTTTGATAGCCTCATGTTTCACTTAGCATTTTTGAGAGCACATCTGGAGAGTGACAAAAACATAGAAGAGATTTTGACTGCTACTTTGGCGAAGTTGATAGTGGATTATGAAGATTGTGGAAGAGCATTCAAACCGGAAACCCTAGTTGTGAATAATTATGATGATACCAGCAAGTCTGATGCAGTAGATGAATAGAATTTAGTGATTATTGAACCAAAAGTTCAAAATGATGGTGAGCAGAACAGTGTAGAGGATACTGCTCAATCGGAAGATAAAGATGATGAAGAAGAACAAGAAGAGACTTCTATACCAGAATTGGTTATACCTAGATATGTAAAGTTGAATCACTCTCTAGAAAAAATAATCGGAGATAGGAATGTTGGAGTACAAACAAGAAGAAAGATAAAAGAAAGTGCTTGTCTAATTTCCATTGTTGAACCTAAGACAATGAGGGAAGCTCTCAAGGATGATGATTGGATAAAGGCTATGAATGAGGAGCTTGATCAAATAGAGAAGAACAACACTTGGTCACTTGTCCCCAGACCAAATGATAAAAATGTGATTGGTACTAAGTGGGTGTTCAGGAACAAATTGAATGAAGATGGTGAAGTGGTTAGAAACAAGGCTAGACTAGTTTGCAAAGGATATGCACAATAAGAAGGTGAAGATTATGGAAAAACCTTTGCACCGGTTGCTAGACTTGAAGGATTAAGAATGGTACTTGCATTTGCAGAATTCAAAGGATTCAAGGTATACCAAATGGATGTTAAGTCTACATTTTTTAATGGAATTCTAGAATAAGAGGTTTACATTGAACAATCAGATGGGTTTGCATTGACTGAAGACAAGGACATTGTGTGCAAACTTCATAAAGCTTTATATGGATTAAAGCAAGCTCCAAGAGCATGGTATGAGAGACTCCATTCACACCTGATAAAGATTAGATTTCAAAGAACCAATGAGGACAACATTTACTTGAAGAAAGAAGGAGACAAGTTATTGTTTACAAAAGTGTTTGTAGATGATATCATATTTGGAGGAGATGATGACATGAGTTTAACTTTTGCAAAAGAAATGAAAAAGGAATTTGAATGTCTTTGATAGGAGAAATCAAATTTTTCATTGGTTTGTAGGTCCAACAAATGAAAGGAGGAATCTTTATCAACTAGTCCAAGTATGTGAAGGAGGTACTGAAAACCTTTGGAATGGAAAACTCTAAACCAGTTGGAACCCCTATGGTTATTGGTTGCAGATTATCCAAGGAAGATGATTCAGATCTGGTGGATAAAACTGAGTTTAAATCAATGATTGGAAAACTACACTATATTGTTCATAGCAGACCAGGTATTGCTCATGTAGTTGGTATAGTGGATAGATTTCAAAAAAATCCTAAAGAGACTCATATGGTGGCAGTAAAGAGAATTTTCAGGTGTCTTAGAGGAACTATTGATTATGGATTATGGTATCCATACAAAGGAAAGTTCTCTTTGAAGGTGTTTACAGATGTTGATTGGGCAGGTAATATAGATGACCAAAAGAGCACAACCGGTGGATCATTATTTCTAGGAGGAAGACTGGTATCCTGGACCAACAAGAAACAAAGTTGCATTTCTCAGTGTACAACAGAAGCAGAGTATGTGGCTGCATCTATGAATTGTACTCAAGTAATATGAATGAGACATGTATTGGAAGGATTCAAGGAGACTATGAAAGAACCGGTGGTCATATATTGTGATAATAAAAGTGCAATAAGTATTTCAAAGAACCCTGTATTGCATGCTAAAACAAAGCATATTGAACTGAAGTATCATTTTCAGAGAGAGAGAGAGAGTAGAGGAAAAGAAAGTTAGGATGGATCATGTGTCAAGTAAGGAGCAGTTGGTTGATATCTTCACTAAGCTATTGCCTAAAGCGACCTTTGAGTATCTCAAAGGCAAGATAGGGATTATACCCCTACCAAAGTTCAAATAAGATGTTGTTGCAACATCAATCCAGTGGAATAATTGAAGACCTTTCACTGTGGATTGATGAGAAGGGGGCTACTCCTCAGGGGGAGCAGCAGAGATGAAGAAATATATAGTAGTTGAAGATGAATTTGATACTTTTCACCTTTAACATTGTTGTCAAAGGGGGAGAAGAAAAGTGATAGGGGAAGAAGTAAAGCAAAGCAGGAGAAGAAAAGTAAATAAGGAGAAGAACAACGAAGAGCAGGAAGAGAAGAACAAGTACAACATTCATAATAGTTAGTGTTCCAATTTTGCATGATGAGCTTTTGGTATTGCTATTTTGATGTTTCCATCAATGCCAAAGGGGGAGATTGTTGGAATAACTGATGAAGATAATGATGGGGAGATTGTTGGCATATGGAGATGTTGATGAGATGAAGATGACCGATAAAGTTGATGGAGATTGTTGGCTAGATGATAATGATACAGTTATAAGTTGTTTGATGAATTTATTTCTATTGTCATTTATGGCAACCATGTTTTCTTAGTTATCTAAGTCATTTAGACCTACTGGTATAGCCTAACCGATAGAGGAATGTGTTAGACAACAAAACTGCTAAGTTGTTGTAAATCGGTAAACAAGAACAGAGTGATGATCAAGAGACTGGTATGGACGATTGGTGAAGAATTAGGTGTTGTATTTTGGAACATATGTTTATGAAATTGGCATGAGTCTGTGATTGGAACCGCATCAGCAGATTTAGTGTATTGAGTGAGTTGTGATTGACTGTTGTGAACTCTGCGAAGAAGAATGTATACCGGTAACAGATCTTTAACCGGTAATGATTTAAGGTTTGGCAGTGGATCTTATCATGTTCATAACTTAGTGATGATGTGTCAAGATCCATGTGTAATGACAAGATGGTGTTTGAGTGCGTACAAGGATCAGATTTCTTGGGAAACAACAAAGTGCTTAGTAGAATGTGACAAGGGTTTAATTGCTTACCAAATCGATGTGTGGTGATGTGCAGTGATCATTCAATGGTGGAAATTATCTTGAAATTTGTTGTCATAATTTGTAATGATCTCTAAATAGTTAGGGTTATGTAGCTGACCTAACTGAAAAATGTATTTAGGGCTAGTTGGAGAAGAGATTGTGTCAGTAGTTTTTTGAGAAGGTGTTGTCGAGCTAGATTGAAGTATTTGCATGTGTGTAGCAGAGTTGTGCTAAAAAGGATTTGTACTAGCAAGCAAGGAAGTGTTGTGATCAGATCATTTGCCCTATTGTTCCCTAACAGTTACAACAGTTTAAAATCCCTTAACCGGGTAGATCCTAATAGGTCTTATGTTGTAAATCCCTTCACCAGGTGGCTCATTAACTTGAGTTTAAAATCCTCTAACAAGGTTACTCCTAACAGGGTAGAGCTCCTAATAGGTCTGAGGCAAATCCTTTAACCGCGTGACTCCTAACAAGGTTTGCTCTTAACCGAACTAGGCCTTTAAACGAACGCATTCCGAAAGAGTGCAAATATTTTGTGGGTGCTAATTCCCACCGTGGTTTTTCCCATTTGGGTTTCTGTTAGGTCCCAGAGACAACTGAGAGGGGGGGGTGAATTAGTTGTCAAATAAATTCAAACCAAAAATAACTTAACCAACCTTAATGCTTAATATCGGTAAACCAAACTTTATGCCAGTAGACAGTTTATCAGTTAATTACAGTACCGGTAAAGATTAATGCATGAAACAGAAAGACAATAACATCCACAACACATAACACCAATATTTATACATGGAAACCTTGTAAGGGGAAAAACCATGGTGGGAAACCTTACCCACAATCAGATGATACTACTGCAGATAGTATGTGTATACAAATGGGGTCTGCACATGCAGAAAGGCCAAGCGCCTAGAGCTCACTACTCAAACACAAATAGGAGTCACACTGACTACAATTGGATGGTTAAATCCAATAATGATGTACTGCTCAAAAGAACATCTTCATATGCTGGATTTAGTACCGGTGTAGTTCTGATATGCCTTCACAAAAACCTTGCTTCACCTCCAAATGATGTTTGTGTGTATAGCTCTGCTTATTCTCGCATATACCTTCTTGCAATTCCTTTTCCCAATCGCATATCGATCTTACAAATAAGATCTTACATATATACCATAACCTAAGACCAATTTAAGTAGGTCGGCTCTAAAAGATATTACAATAAAATCAATTACAAGTAAATCAATAACCGATGCAATATCTGATTCAACATGTCAGCTTAATGCATTTACAATAACAACAAAATCATCTCCAAAGCATGTCATGCTGATCTGGAATAGATAAGCCTATCGGTGCTTATTCTGGACCTATTTGTCGGTAACAGCAAATATGCAAACACGAGTATGCCAATGAACAAATCTCCAAGACAAAGTGTCCAAATGATGTCCAAACGATGTCTTCAACATAACTAAGTGTTTTCCATGTCATTCCAAGTGCCGGTGAATAATATATCCTGTTGATGTACCATATACTGGTGATTGTGCATAAGTCACTTGCTTGTCGGTGAACATTGCCAATTCTCCAAAGTGTCAGTGTTGATAAGTGTTAATAGGTTTTGACATCAATAACAAAACCATATCAACATAAACAAAATACCAACAATCTCCCCCTTTGGCATTGATGGCAACACAAGATGGAAAAACCATCAAAGTGCCAAAACAGAAATGCCAAATACCAAAAACCAACAATCTCCCAAAAGAGATCATAACCAGAAATCAAAATTCAGATACAGAGAGTAATCAATCTCTCCCAAAGTAACAATCTCTCCCCCTGAGAGTAACATGTGTATTCCTTGTGTTTTTCCATATCAATCTCTCCCCCTTTGACATCAAATGCCAAAGCCAATACAAAAGCCAGGTTCAAGTACAAAATACCAACCAATTCAGTATACCAACTACTCACCTTGAAAAGTAGCTCTCCTCATCAAAGCCGGAATAAAAGATTTCTCTGTTTATTCTGTCGGTTGATGAAAAACATCAACTGTTTAAGTCTCTACCGATGGGGGTGTGACCCCAAGCTGATCTCTAAGATATTAAAAAGTCTCCTTAGGCAAAGGCTTAGTGAAAATATCTGCAATCTGCTCTTTAGTATTCACATAAACCAGTTTTACTTCTTTTGCTTCAACATTCTCTTTCAGAAAATTCAGTTTGATAGAAACATGTTTAGTTTTAGAATGTAGTACCGGATTCTTAGATATATCAATTGTTGTAATGTTATCACAATAGATAGTTATAGGTTCCTTGCATTTTACCTTTATGTCCTTCAACATTTGCTTAAGCCATAATACATGTGTACAGTTAATTGTTGTTGCAACAAATTCTGATTATGCTGTTGATAAAGATGTGCAATTTTGTTTCTTACTCAACCAAGAAATTAATCTGCTTCCAAAAAAAAATGCTCCGTCGGTGGTGATTTTTCTGTCATCCACATCTCCTACCCAATTTGCATCTGTGTGTGCACATAATTTGAAGTTTTCATCTCTAGGGTACCATAAACCAAGATTTGTAGTGCCTTGTAAGTACCGAAAAATCCTTTTTACTGCTGATTCATGATTTTCTCTAGGATTACTCTGAAATCTTGAAACAATACATACTACATTCATAATATCAGGTCTTGTTTGTGTCAAATATAGTAGGCCTCTTATCATAGATTTGTACCTAGTCGGATTAACAGGTGTAGATTCATCCCTTAGTGATAATTTGTCGTTTGTAGTCATAGGTGTGCTTACCGGTTTAGAGTTCTCCATCCCAAATTTATTTAGTAACTCCTTCAAGTACTTGGATTGACTCAAGAATATACCTTTATCAGTATGTGAAATATGCAATCCTAAAAAGAATTTTATCTCTCTAATCATAGACATTTCAAATTCTTGCTACATTTCAATAGAAAGGTTTTTACATAATCCATCTTCTCCTCCAAAGATTATATCATCAACAAAAACTTCTATAACCAAGATGTCATCATTAGTCACTTTATAGTATAAGTTGTTGTTGGCATTACCTTTATAAAAACCAATCTTCAAAAGATATTTATCCAATCTAGCATACCAAGCTCTTGGAGCTTGCTTCAGCCTATACAATGCTTTCCTTAACTTGCAAACCATATCTTTGTTATCTGTCAAAGAAAATCCATCAGGTTGCTCAATGTAAACTTCTTCTTCAAGATCTCCATTCAGAAATGCACATTTAATATCCATTTGATATACTTTGTAGTTCTTGTGTGCTGCAAAAGCCAAGAATAATCTGACTGCCTCAATTCTAGCTACTGGTGCAAAGGTTTCATTATAATCAATTCCTTCTTTATGAGAATATCCCTTACACACTAATCTTGCTTTATTTCTGATTACCTTACCATCTTCATTAGGTTTGTTTCTAAATATCCATTTTGTTTCAATCACATTTTTATCTTTAGGTCGGGGAACTAATGTCCATGTGTTATTCTTCTCAATTTGTTCTAGTTCCTCTTCCATAGCTTTAATCCAGTGTTTATCTTCACATGCCTCATTAATTAATGATGGTTCAATTTGACAAATAAGACATACCTCTTCATTTATCAGTCTTCCTCTTGTCATAACTCCTTGATACTTCTTCCCAATTATCTAATTTTCGGAGTGGTTCAATCTTACATACCGGGGTGTCTTCGTTTGTTGATGTTCCTCAGTTACAGTGGAATTTTCAGATGATACCGGTGTAACTGGATCTTCATTTTGTACTGGTGGATTCAATGTAGGTTCATTTGTCAGTATCTCTGTTGCCGGTTCAGAGTCTATATAACTTGAAGTTCCTCTAAACTGTTCATCAATCTTCACATTTGTACTCTCAACAATTTTCTTTAGTCTCTTGTTAAAACATCTATATGCTTTGCTCTTAGATGAATAACCAATAAATATTCCTTCATCGCTTCTAGGATCAAATTTTCCAATATACCCATCTCTCCTAATATAGTATTTACTTCCAAATATTTTGAAATATTTAAGAGCAGGAGTAATGCCAAACCATAGTTCATGAGGGGTCTTACCGGTTTCACCTTTGATGTGAACTTTGTTGAATGTATAGACTATTGTGCTTACTACTTCTCTCCAATATACATGTGGTAGATTTGCTTCTGATAACATACTTCTAGCTGCATTCAAGATAGTTCTGTTTTTCCTTTCTACAACTCCATTTTGTTGTGGTGTCCGGGGTGCTGATAATTGTCTTTTGATTCCATTCACTTCGCAGAATGTATTAAATTCCTTAGATGTGAATTCACCTCCTTGATCTAATCTAAGACATTTGATTTTCTTACTGGTTTCATTTTCTACCATTACCTTGAATAGTTTGAACTTCCCAAGTGCTTCTGATTTTTCTCTAAGAAAAGTAACCCAACACATTCTAGAATAGTCATCAATGATTAGCATGAAATATCTATCACCTCGTAAGCTTTTAGTTCTAGCTAGACCACATAAATCAGTGTGAATTAAGTCAAGAGCATTATTGGATTTTTCTGGAATACTTTTAAAAGATTATCTAACTTGTTTTCCAAACTGACATTCCTTACATACCGGATTGTGAGGTTTAACAATCTTAGGTAAGTCTCTAACTGCCTTAGTAGTACTGATTTTTACCATGCAATCAAAATTTACATGACAGAGTCTCTTATGCCATAACCAACTTTCATCAATATGTGCAATCAAGCATGTCTTTTCATTGTTATTCAAATGAAAGATATTACCTCTAGTTTGATTACCGGTTGCAATTTCCAAACCAATTCTGTTCATAATTTTGCATTTTCCATTCTTGAATTGTAACTGAAATCCTTTCTCAACTAATTGACCAACACTCAAAAGATTATGCTTTAAACCTTCTAAATAGTAAACATTGTCAGTATTATGCTTACCATCAAGAGATATAGTACCTTTTCCTTTGATCAAACAAGCTTTATCATCTCCAAATCTTACCAGATCTCCATTATACTCCTAAAAGGTCAAGAATTTATCTTTATCACCAATCATATGATGTGAACATCCTTAATCAATGATCCATTCATCCTTAACTTCAACTTTAGCTGCCAAGGCCTGCTCTACCGATTGAATAGTAGGTGTCGGTTGATCTTCTGTTATAGAAACAAAAACCCATCCATTGTCTATCGGATCCTCATCAGAATCATCAGTGACTCCTTCATCAGCAAGATAACAAGATTTATCTTTATTCTTCTTAAATCTGTATCTCTAATATTCAGGGTTAGTCTTGTATGTTCTTCTAGCTTCTTCTCTTAGTCTAGCATGTCTATCAGGGTATCTTGAAGCCATATGACCAATATTATTACAGTTAAAACATTTAAAGGGTACTTTACCTTCATACTTACTTCCAACTAGACCTTTAGGCATTTTCCTTACAAATAGTGCTTCAAGTTCTTCAAGTTCTTCATTTTCTCTCCTGCTTTCCTCGAGTTCTCTTGCATAAAAGGCTTTCCAATCAGATTTGTCAAATGATGGTGTAGATGATGTTGATGCCTTAAAAGCTAAATCTGTCTTTATAGTAGCAACAAGACCAAATTCCTCAATTTCCAAACCTGAACATTTTCCAATCAATGTGTCCCTAGTTACTGATGTATTAGGCATTGTTCTTGTTAGAGTAATTGGGTCTTTACTTGATTAATTAAACAATATTTGTTTAATTCTTTAAGTTCCCAATTATCTTTTTACACTTAAGCTAACATTAGGTGCATATAATTAATTCTTTTAATTAATTATTATGTGCAAGCCTAGGGTTTTCCCTTTTTAGGGTTTCTTGACCTATTAGAGGTTATTTTTCTTTTCATTGTATTATCTTTTCACAATACATTTTTTGGTGAATTAAAGCTCTCATCTTTTGAGAATATTTTCCTGTGTTTTGTGTGTTCTTCAGATTTTGCTTCATTGCTTCTCCTTGTAACAGGTTATTCGGCTTGCAGAAGATCTTCAGGCTACTGTGGGGTTGTATTTCTCAACTCCTATATGGTATCAAAGCACAGATCTGCAGCTACCTGTTCCTATTTTTTGAGATTTTTGCATTTGAAGCAGATCTGGGGTTTTAGGCATTTTTTGTGTGCTTAGGGTTAAGTTTTTTTTTTTTAGCACTTTGGGCCTAAACTGACCTCACCATCGTGCTCAGAAGGCCCAAAAACCCCTATAGTCATATAAAATTTGTCCATTTTTTACTCCTGAGCATTTGGGTGATATTTTTTTCTCCCAACCAGGGCGTACAACCCTGGCACGCAAATTGAAAAAAAATTGAAATTTTTTTTTTTTGCCTTTTTACGACATGCAAGCCGGATTGTTTTTTGATTTTTTTTTTTAAAATTGCAAAAAAAATTTTTAAAAAAAAGGGCAAAAAAATAAAATTTTGTGTTCAATTTTTTTGGGCACCGGACCTGACTGTCCGGCGTCATACAGCGCCTGTAGGCCAGTCAGGCTGGCCCCACCGGTCCTCCAGCAGACGGCGACGACACCTCCCGCCGACTTCGGCAACCACCCGCCGACATCCCCCACTCCGACAGCCCCCTCGTCGGTCCCTTCCGGCAGCTCGCTGAGCTCCGCTCAACCCAGGCCGCACCACCTCCACCCGGCCCCTGCCGCCCCAGCTCCGCTCCGCTCGACTAGCGCTCCACTCAGCCCAGGCCGCACCACCTCCGCCTGGCCTGAGCCCCTCCTCCGCCCGGACCACCACCAGCTCCTCCTCTCTAGTCTTTTTAAGAGGGGGCTGGTTTTTTGGGCCTAGATTGTGCATCCGGGGTCGGATTTTGGCAAACGAATAGGCGTCGAAAAGGTAATTTCGAGCCAAACCTCGTGGTGGTAGATTTTTTTCCTGAATCTGCTATTTGACTACATTTTTTACCTGTCAAAGTTGGGCTTCCTTTTTTGCACTTTTAGGACCATAGAATGGGCAAACAAACTCCATTTTTCGAAAACGAATAGGTGTTGGAAAACTCTCAGCATGCTCTATTCAGATTTGTAATCTTTTTTCTCAGAATTTTCACCAGGTACATGATATATCAATTTGAAGTTTTTTTTGCTTATGCACTACTTCCTTCTCATTACTATGTACTAGGGTTTGGGTTTCTCTATTGTGGGGGGGTGTTTTTTTCTCGCTTTCTGTCATTTATATCAAAAATCAAGAACACCTAAACTCTCAAAACAAAAAACCCTTCTGCATCTTCTGTCTATTCTGAAAGATCACATAATAAAAACAACTAACAAGCAGGTGTAGGTGCAGAGTTTTCTTTGTTCACATGGCAGATCCTTCAGTTGAGTTGTTGACTTCACACAACTATCACACCTGGAAGCCCCGCATCACGAGGCTTCTCAGGGAACGAGGGTTGTGGGCTTCTTTGGATGAGGTTCAGCCAGTACTGCAGCATCCTTATGAGATTCTTATGCACCGGAACAAGTTGGATGAGGCCATGGGTTTGATCTCTTTGCATGTCTCTGACAGTCTTCTGTTTCACCTTGATGAGTTGCTTACTCCTCAAGATATGTGGTTGAAGTTTGATTCTCTCTTCAAGAGGGTCAATGAGATTCAGGCATTACAGATTGAGGCAAAGTTGACTTTTTTGTTACCTGATTCCTTTCCCACTATTGAGGATTTTTTGAACAAATTCAAGACTACTCGATCTGTTCTTCAGGGATGTGGAAAGAACAAGACTGATACCGAGTGCATTCATTTGATTCTTTTGAAGCTTTGGGGTCACTTTCAATTTTTTGCCTCTGCTTTTTACTCCACCATGGATGGCTTGGGTACTTGTTTCAACATGCCTACCTTTGATGTCTTTTGTGAGCGATTGTCTCGTGAGCAGTCTCATCTTTCTCAGCTGGATATGCTCTCAGGCTCCAAGAATAAAGCATTGGTTGCTCAGTCCTCTAAGGAGAAGGAGAAATAGAAGCAGAAACCGAAGTTGAAGAAGCCTTCTGCGGGTAGTGAGAATTCCTCCAAGCCTGCTCCTAAGTCTGATTCAAAACTATTTCCTCCCAAACAAGGGAAATCTTCACCGTCTAGTGAGTCTTCCTCCAAGACTAAGAAAAAATCATCAGAAGTTTTTGTGGCAAGGAAGGACATCCAGTTTCCAGGTGTTGGAAATGATTAGAGGCTTTAGAGGAAGCCATGTAGCAGCATCACAGTTCCTCACCTCAGGCGTCTTCTCCTTCCACAGGGAAAGGTCATGCTCTCACTGCTAGAGCTTTGACCTATGGGTCCACATGGATTCTAGATTCTGGTGCTTCTCACCATATGACACACACTCAGTAGTTGGTTACTTCTCTTGCCTCTTGTGGTATTTCATAGATTGCAGTTGGTGACTCAGTACAGCTTTCCATCGTGGGTTCAGGTTTTGTCTCTTTGGATGGGGGTACTCTACAGGATATTTTGGTTGTCCCTGACATCTCGACGAACCTCCTGTCCATTTATCAGATTTGTCACTCTGGCTCTGGTAAGATAGTTGAGTTCTCACCACATGATGTGGTTATTCGGGACCTCCATGACCCTGATTTGGTTGTGGCTTCTGGTAGTGTGGATTCTGCATCTCATCTCTACATATTTGATGAATTTGAGCCCTCTTCGGGTACAGGTTCATCTCTCATCGCACATGCAGGTTTAGTGAGTAAGCTTTGGCATGAGTGATTGGGCCATGTCAATTATAGATATCTTCAGCAGATGAGTACACAGACACTTGTTCTTGGGCTCCCACAGATTTCTTGCACTGATGGTGTTTGTCATGGTTGTGTGCTTGGCAAGCATCATAGAGATCCCTTTCCGAAGGGGAGAACCTCTCGTGCTTTGGCACCCTTGGAGTTGATTCACAGTGACCTCATGTCATTTCCCACTCCTTCTTTTTCAGGGGCCAAGTATGTACTCATGTTTATTGATGACTTCTCCAGACGCACATGGGTGTACTTTCTTAAGTACAAGTCTGATATCTTTGATTCATTTCGAATCTTCAAGACATATGTAGAGAAGCAATCTGGTTGTTCTATTTGGCGGATACGTACAGATAATGGGGGGAGTATGTGAATTAGGATTTTAGAGATTTTTGCATTGAGCATGGTTTGTAGCATCAGTTCACTGTTCCCTACACCCCTCAGCAGAATGGTGTTGCTGAACGTAAGAACAGAACTTTACAGGAGATGGCGAATTGTATGATTCAGTCCAGGTCCATGGATTCGTCTTTTTGGGTTGAGGCGGTCAATTGTGCCAACTATATTTAGAATCAAATGCCTCACAAGGCTATTTGACATATGGCTTCTGAGGAGGCTTGGTCTCATGACAAGCCTGATGTTTCCTTTTTTTGAGTGTTTGGCAGTGGGGTATGGGCCTTTATTCCTGATGCTCAGAGGAAAGCCATGGAGTGAAAGAGCTAACCACTCATTTTTGTTGGCTACTGTGAGGATGTTAAGGTGTATAGGTTATTTGAGCCTGATTCCAGAGAGGTCCTATTTCGACGGGATGTTCAGTTTGATGAGCGTCTTCCCACAGTGGATACCCCGACTCCAGTGTCTCCTCCTCTACCTACTCCGACCTCTACACCCCTTCAAGATCTTTTTGAGGATGATTCTGATGATGGTGTTGATGATCCACCCTCCCCACCTCCACCTTCCCCTGCTCCACCTCAGATGCCCAAGTGGGCTCGCCTTATTGTTGAGGCGGCCGGTCCTATGGCTGGTGATCCTTCAAATACTCATCACACTTGTTCTCATACAGTGGGTTCCAGTCTTTTGAGTCATGCTATTTCAGATGATCCTCAAAAGTTTTCAGAGGCGACAGGTCACCCTGAGTGGGATTGTGCTATGGAGGAGGAGTATTCTTCTTTGATGAGGAATCATACTTGGGATCTTTGTCCTCTTCCTAAGGGCAGAAAGACGGTTAGGTGTCATTGGTTGTATCGCACTAAATATGCTGCTAATGGTTCCATTGATAAGTACAAAGCACATCTTGTTGCGAAGGGGTTTTCACAGGTTGAGGGTATTGATTACTCCGAGACATTTGCCCCTGTTGCCAAGATGAATTCCATTCGCTTTGTACTATCTCTTGCAGCTTCTCAGTGTTGGCCTATTTTTTAGATGGATGTGAAGAGTGCCTTTTTGCACGGGGATCTACATGGAACAGCCTCAGGGATTTGTGTAGGATATTTCTTTGGTTTGCAGACTTCGGCGTTCATTGTATGGTCTCAAACAGGCCCCTCAAGCTTGGTATGAGAAGATGGACTCTTTTTTGCTCTCCATTGGGTTCTTTCGCAGTCATTTTGATCACACAGTGTACATTCAGCTTCTTGAGGGTGACATACTGATTCTTGTGCTATATGTTGGTGATCTTCTCATCACGGGTAGCTCATCCTCTATGATTCAGCATATTCAGCATGCCTTAATGGATCAGTTTGAGATGACAGATCTCGGTCTTTTGTACTATTTCCTTGGTTTTCAGGTGATTCAGTTTTCTGATGGGATCTCTCTCTACCAGCAGAAGTATGCTCTTGACATGCTTCAGTGCTTTGGCATGCTTGATTGCAAGCCTGCTCCCACTCCATTTCAGTCAGGGGTTGTTTTGACTACAACTTGTCCCACTCTTTCAGTCGATTCTACACTTTACAGGCAGTTGGTTGGCAGTTTGTTGTACCTGACTCACACCCGTCCTGATATTTCCTTTGCGATTGGTCTTGTCTCTCAATTCTCCCATGATCCTCATGAGATTCATTGGCAAGCTGCCAAACGTATTTTGAGGTACATTCAGGGCACTAGTTCTCATGGCATTCACTGCACATCAGAGGACCCTCACATTGTTGGCTACACTGACTCAGATTGGGTTCGTGATGTCACTGATCAGAAGTCTACTTCTGGCTTTATTTTCTGTCTTGGCTCTGGTCCTATCACATGGTCTTGCAAGAAGCAGACTGCTCATGCATTATCATCTACAAAGGCTGAGTACCGAGCTGCTGTGCTTGCTAGTTAGGAGATCTTTTGGCTTCGACAGTTGATGACTGAGTTTGGTTTTCCTCCTGATAGTCCCACTGTTCTTTGGTGTGACAATCAGAGTCCTATTCATATTTCCTGCAACTCGGTAGAGCATTAGCGGACGAAGCACATTGAGCTTCACATGCATTTCATCCGTCAGTTGATTCAGGATGGTGTCCTCATTCTGGAGTACATTCCCACTTCTGAGCAGGTTGCAGACATCTTCACAAAACCTTTTGCATCGTCGTGCTATCTTCAGTTGCGCTCTCTGCTTGAGGTGAAGAAAGTTGTCCTTGGGGGGTCTTTATGAGGCCTTCCTTCCTTCTTCTTCTTTCAACATGTTCTTTTGTCCCTTTTTGGAGAGGAGTTTTTTCCCACTGGGTTTTCTCCTTTGTCTCCGTTTCATAGAGATTTTTGTGTATTTGGGTACCTGATCAAGCCTTGTTGTCGAGACCCATCTTTCATGCTTTCAGTAGTTGTTCTAGGTTTTTAGCTTCTCCCTAAGTCTAGCTTAAGGGGGGGTGTTAGAGTAATTGGGTCTTTACTTGATTAATTCTTTAAGTTCCCAATTATCTTTTTACACTTAAGCTAACATTAGGTGCATATAATTAATTATTTTAATTAATTATTATGTGCAAGCCTAGGGTTTTTCCTTTTTAGGGTTTCTTGACCTATTAGAGGTTATTTTTCTTTTCATTGTATTATCTTTTCACAATACATTTTTTGGTGAATTGGAGCTCTCATCTTTTGAGAATATTTTCCTGTGTTTTGTGTGTTCTTCAGATTTTGCTTCATTGCTTCTCCTTGTAATAGGTTATTCGGCTTGCAGAAGATCTCCAGGCTACTGTGGGGTTGTTTTCTCAACTCCTATAGTTCTTAACTCATTTATAGCAGTAAATTTCATTTTATATGTCGGTGGCAATCCTCTTAAAACTTTTGAAACAATTTCATCTTCACTTAAGGTTCCTCCACAACATTTAATAGCCAAAACAATTTCATTAACTCTTTCCATAAAAGCAGAAATCCTTTCATCTTCTTCCATTTTCATATTTTCATATCTGACCCGGAAGCTTTCAAGTTTTGCAATTTTGACTGTGGAATCTCCTTCATTCAATGTTTCCAAATGATCCCAAATAGCTTTAGTAGTAGACCTATCTGATAATCCCATGATTTGTTGATCTGATAATGCGCTCAAAAGTGCTTCCCTTGCTTTGCAATCATTTTCCTCATCTTTTCCTAAGGTAGGTGGATTAGGCTGACTTTGAGTAGGAGCAATATAGCCATTCTTTGTAACATCCCAGATGTTTTTTCCAATGCAATTTAGATGAGTCTCCATTCCGATCTTCCATATGCCATAGTTGGTTCCATCAAGTTTAGGACTGTCCTTCCTGAAATAGTTAGTAGACATTGGATCTCCTCAAGCTGTTAAACTTCTACAAAAAGAGGACTAAAGTCGGATGCCAATTGTTAGGTCTCGGAGACAACTGAGGGGGGTGGGGTGGTGAATCACCTGTCAAATAAATTCAAACCAAAAACAACTTAACCAACCTTAATGCTTAATACCGGTAAACCAAACTTTATGTCGGTAGACAGTTTATCAGTTAATTACAGTGCCGATAAAGATTAATGCATGAAACAGAAAGACAATAACATCCGCAACACATAACACCAATATTTGTAACCTTACCCACAATCAAATGATACTACTATAGATAGTATGTGTACACAAATGGGGTCTACACATGTATAAAGGCCAAGCACCTAGAGCTCATTGCTCAAATACAAATAGGAGTCACGCTGACTATAATTGGATGGTTAAATCCAATAATGATGTACTGCTTAAAATAACATCTTCATATGCTGGATTTAGTACCGGTGTAGTTCTGATATGCCTTCACAAAAACCTTGCTTCACCTTCAAATGATGTCTATGTGTATATCTATGCTTATTCTCGCATATACCTTCTTGCAATTCCTTTTCCCAATCGCATATCGATCTTACAAATAAGATCTTACATATATACCATAACCTAAGACCAGTTTTAGTAGGTCGGCTTTAAAAGATATTACAATAAAATCAATTACAATTAAATCAATAACCGATGCAATATCCGATTCAACATGTTGGCTTAATGCATCTACAATAACAACAAAATCATCTCTAAAGCGTGTCGTGCTGATCTGGAATAGATAAGCCTATCGGTGCTTATTTTGGACCTATTTGCCGGTAATAGCAAATATGCAAACACGAGTATGCCAATGAACAAATCTCCAAGACAAAGTGTCCAAACGATGTCTTCAACATAACCAAGTGTTTTCCATGTCATTCCAAGTGCTGGTGAACAATATATCCTACCGGTGTACCATATACCGGTGACTGTGCATAAGTCACTTGCTTGCCGGTGAACATTGCCAATTCTCCAAAGTGCCAGAGTTGATAAGTGTTAATAGGTGTTGACATCTATGACAAAACCATATCAATATAACCAAAATACCAATAGTTTCCACGTGAAAAATCTATGTGTTCATATGGTGGTTGCTTTGTTGATGTGTGCATTTGATATCTTTACATTGTTTGCATAATGATGAACAGTTGAGTGAATGTTTGGTAAATCAGTTTAGAAGATTGTTTAAGTAGTTACCGATACAATTTTTTGAAGTATTGCAGACTTATTTTATTACTGATTCACCCCCTCTCTTAGTAGTAACTGGATCCTCAAAATAAAAATAAGATAGCAGACAAAAGAGTACACTACATAACACAAAGATTTATACGTGGAAAACTGAAGATGGGAAAAACCATGGAGAGGGCTAACCCTCAGTAATATGTAACTAGTTACAGTAATACAAAAATAGGTGGCTCACTACCAGATGGACTCCTATCCAAAATATGGTGGCTTACAGCCAATAGTACAAAAAAGAATTGTTATGTTGCTTCTATCATATGCATGAGATGTGCAGTTCCAATTAAGTACATATTTTATCTTACTATCGCTATACAAAATCACTTTCACATTTACTGTTTGATTGCACATACTATGTACCATATCATATGCTCAAAAAGGTCATCTCTCTAACCATTGTGAGCTAATTGCATTATATATCAAACATGTCTTCATGAGTTGGCTTTAACCAGAGTAAAGGATAAGCTCCAAAAATCCTTCACACACCTTGGCGATGATTTTGGATAGGACCAGACCAAAAACGTCGTGTTTCATTAATCAAGCAAAATAGAATACCTCATTATCGGACCCATAACAAAGTTGTAATCACACATTAATACTAGAATGTTTGGATATAGTCATATGGAGAGGTGTACACCATGATCTCAAAGGCTTATGTGATTTCCATACCAGTAATCGTGTCAGATTGAGCTACATGAGAAGCTTATGCTGGAATGTGTCAAACTAATGTTGTCGGATCCAAAAAACATCAATGACATCAATGACAATATTCTAACAGTTTGCTTAAGTCAAACCACAATTTACAAATTAAGCTTGAATGAAGTAATACAAATATTGAAATAAATGCTAGATAAATATACCTCAGATCTGCAATTGTTGATGATGATGCTTTGTTTCTTTGAATGTAATCACATATGTTTGTATGAAATTACATGAACATGACAAAACCCTAATCGCACACACATGCTTACATAGGAATGATGTAATTTTGCTCCACAATGGTTGAATGATGAATATGTAGCCTTGAAGATCTCTGAAATTGCTTGATAATGAATGATCCATAGATGCACAAGTGATAAGAATTATTTTCTTAGATTGGATAGATGAAATTAGGTTGATAAAATGTCTTTGTATAGGGGTATCTAGGTAAATTATCAATTAGGCTAATCTCCAATGGTCATGTGGAGCCACGAGGACCAATTCTCATCCAGAAAACACAACTCCTACCCCAATTCAAATTTGGGTCTTATTAAGAGGGGTCATGGCACTATCCTTCTGCATAAGGGATGGAGATAGAGCCTAGGGGAGAGGGTTACCTCACCAAGGGACCCACTAATGGGTGTTCATGGCTTCATAATTAGAGAATAGGCAAAAAATAGAAGTAGACAGGTGATGAGGATAAGACATGCTAAAGTAGGGGCATACACATGAGGTGTAAATTGGCCCAGTGACAATTTATGAAGCTTAATTTTGCGCCCACTTTAATAGGAGTATGAGCCTATACAAATACTCGTGGTAAAGTAGATGAAAGATGAAAGAGAGGAGCATCTAGGAGCATAATCAGAAGGAGTATAATACATCACTAATTTCAAGGAACCAAAGACCCCAATCTTAGGATCTTAACACTTAATTGCTTGCACAAGACAAAAACAAAAAGGCAAATAGAGACAAACAAAGGCAAATAGACAAAAGACAAAAGACACACAACACTCAAAAGCTAAAAACAAAAAACAAAACCTCAAGTCAATTAGCCAAAGAGACCTCGATATCAAAATGTCTCAACCACTAATATCATTCTTGAAAATTTCATCTCAAGAACACAAGTGATCACATAAAAAGAGCAAGAGCATGCATCATCCATGAACTAAAAAATAGCAAAGCTATGAGCTCATGGGAAGAAAGAGAGGAAGCATGGATACACATTCTAGATGTGTTTTTCAAGGTGATCCTGTTGGCATTGTGATGTCATTGATGTCAACCGGTATAAATTGTTACCAGTGTCACTGACATTAATGTCAACTAGTGAACAAGAGGTTGTTGGTATTAGAGTTTGATGTCAATCGAAATAGAAGTTGGATCGGTATGGGAGAAGTGTTGTTGTGTTGTCATTAGTGACAACCAGGTGACCATCTTCATGCAGAAGGTAGAACTGATGTGTACGGGTATGCTAGAAGGGCACTAAAGTGACCACTCTATAAAAGGGTTGTTGATATGGTGTTGCATACAACTAGAATGAAGAGATTACATGATGGGCATTGATTGTGCTGAAGTGGCAGAATGCTATTTGGTTCACATCAACACAGGAGAAGTAGAAGTATGAGCAAGCCACCATATTTCTAGTGTAAGGATAACTAGGACTCCCACCGAATGAAGAAGCCATCACAGACTTCGAGATAGGTTGACAAAGTATGTTCCCTTTGTGTGCGGGATGACATATGTCATGTTGAAGATGTATCCTCCCCTCGGTAAAGTTATGCTTGTATCGACAGAATGATTCACTGAGATAGGCAGGTGATTGAATGAAGAGATCAGTTGTACAAGTGGAAGATGAGGAAGCCTCCAGAGCATGAGATCAGAAATTAACACCAGAAAAGCGAGGTGTGCTAACAAGACAGTGAAGGAAGAATGAGGAGTTGAGATGGTGTGTTTGTCATCTTGAAAAAAAAATGAGAGTAGAACCGGTTGATGGAGAAGAATGTTCTATGTCTGCAGGAATATACATGGGATATCGAGATACTGAAAGAAGGTTGATGCAGAGCAGTTGGAGCGTGATGACTTGGTGTCATCAATGTGTCTCATCGGCAAGAAGGAAAGTATGTTTTCCACCGACAGACACATCTACCTGATTCTACAAAGGTGATTGTTGACATGTTATGTTAACCGGTGAAACATCAGAGAAGAGACAAGGAAGATAAGGTTCTCACCTGATAAAGATGAAGATTGATGAAGGATGATGATATGGAGTCATCAAGAGTGGTCACCAGTATGTAAGTCAACTAGTAATATGGACAAGGTGCAAGTGCAGACAAAGGGTTACATCGACAGATTAGAAAAGGTCATGGCAAGAAGGATAACCGACAAAGTAGTTAGTGCCTGTAGGGTTAGTAAACCGGTATGGGCGTACCAGTTATTTGTGTGTTCGATGACTAGGCAAGAACCAACAAAGTAGTGTGATGAGGTGGATAGCGACAATAATGCCATGTGTAGATGAATTGGCAAACTTGCATGAAGTGGCAGATGAAACATGCACAAGTCAGTGAGGTGAGGTCGGTGAGGTAGTTGTGATTGGCCCGACATTATTAATGACTTCAAAGCTCGAGGTGGAGTTGCAGAGGTGTGCGGGTTGAGATTAAAATGGATAAGAGAGGATCAAGGATGGACTGATTGAGCAGTTTGAAGTAGTTGAAGTAATCCATCATGTCATTAATGGCGATTGACCAAGAAGTGTGCCGACAGATTGATTGCAGGTTGCTGAAATAGGAAGGCGTGTTTTGGAAGGCACAAAAATGGCAGATATGTACAGATAGACATCTTTGTATTGTGATTCAATTAGATTTGAGTGGATTCGATGTGCCTCGTGTTGAGTAAAGAAAACCCTAAGGCGCCTGTGTGGGGGAAAAAGTGACACTAAGAAAACATGCCCTAATCTCACTTTCAATCACACACTTGTGGAATACGAAAAAGCCTAGAGGTATCACACAATTGGCTACTTCTTTTTGTAGAAGAGAGAGCCACGGGCTACCTATTAGGATTTCTATTCCTTTGTTGCAAATGATAGATAAAATGATGCAAGTTCAACTACTAGCCCTAGAATGCAAGTATGAACTAGTAACAAGATTGCAAGATTGAGATTAAGTGATGAAAAGCTGTAAACACAAGGATAAAAGGGGAATGCAGATGTGTACCTGGGGTTAAAATCTAAGTGGAAATGTTCGGGATGGGGGCACGGGCACCACTGTCCTGATTCTGCACCTGAAACTGTTATTTTGCAACCTGAAAAGCTGTTAGAAAAATGCTGAAACTGCTGTCTGACAGAAGGACTAGAGTGCCCAGCGCCCCTGTCCTGGCAGGACCAGGGCGCCCCACGCCCCTGTCCTGGTCTTTTGCTCTGCAATTTGGTGTGAAGTTCAGTCTTCGTCTGCTTCCGTTAGATCTGCAACTTGCGACGTCGTCCGAATCCTGAAACCTGCACTTATATCTGAAAAGGTATGGTGAGCGGCTATATAGGGTTTTGCCTTAGTCAAACCCCCACTTTGGTGGTTTCCACCTCCATGAATAGCCAAGTTGTATTGTAAAAGTAGTGTGTGTGCAGACCTTGTGTGTGTGCAAGATCCTAAAATGCAAGTAAGCAAACTAGAGCAACCTAGAAAGTAAACCCTAATTGCTTGTAAATGATAATGTAAATGCTCCAGATCAAGATGCAAAGTGATCTAAAGCATGAATACAAATGATATGATGAAGCTTATGCAAAGACATGAAAACAACATGAAATCATACCCAACCCCAAGGGAGGGGTACAAGCCAATCTTCAGTCGGTGATCCCTTATTATTCTTCAATGCCTTCAAAGCCCTAAATGGATGAATGAAATTGATAGATGCTTGATGGATGTATGTTGAATGTTGTTGAAGTCTTCAAAGATCTGCTCTTTCGCTGCATAGAAGGTCCTTGAAACCAAAAATTCTGATCCTTTCAAATGAAGAAAGAGAGCTCTTATATATGAAACCCTAGGTCTTAATTTCAACTTTTGGCCGACCTAGAGATTGAATCTCCTGCCAATTTCTTGGGGTTAAGCTTTATTTTATGATTGGATTGCGCTCCTAAAATTTTGGGAAAAATGTCCAGGACCATGTGCACTCTGGGCGCCATGGTCCTCTCCGGGTGCCATGGTCCCGACAACTTTTCACCAAATTTTTAGGGCCGTTGGATATGATGATTTTAGAGAGAATCCCGAAGTTACAGCTGATTTTGAGATGATTTGACCCTCGAAATCAAGCCCCCAAGTTCAAAATAGGACCTAATTAGGGTTTTTGATTAAATGATGTATTGGAAGAATAAAATGAAAGGGGCACACTTTAATGAAAGGGCCCAACTTTATAATGTGGAAGATGATGAAATAGGACCTTAGACCTAATCAATTTGATTAATTAAGTGCTAAAGGGGAAATGCAATGCAAAATGCAAAATGCGCCAAGGCGGGTGCTAAACTAGGTGTGAAATTGTACTGCTTTAGCAAGTGCGTACAATTTACGATGCTACATTTAACCCCCACTTTAGCGGTCATATGAGTACTACGTGCATATGCAAGCTAAAGTACAGAAAAGTAAACATTATTTGAAAAAGGATATATCCATAAGTCTGTCGAACGAAGCCCCCAGCGGTATCTGCAGTACACAGTTAGGAACCACACCCTACAAAACACACGTTAGATCACAAAATCACCTAATGCTTACTAAGGAAGGTGATGAAAATTCGAGGGTAGCTATATGCCCCCCCCTGTTTCGGCTTGCTAATTTTAGTGAGTTGAAACAGGGTATCATGTTTACCACTTTGAATTGTTAAAGAATATTGATGACAAATGCTCACAAGAAGATTTGATATGAGATCAAAAACTAATGGAGAATCATTTGGTAAGAAAGAGGACTAAACCTCAATTCCAACACAACAAAGAGTGTGAGGATTCGAGAGTTCTCTAACACAAGATGAAGGATGTAAATGGAAACAAAATGCAAAGAGAAGAAAAGAAAGGAAAAAACCATGAATACACACATTGGTGATCCATGAGAAGAATAGTGAGAGAGAAAACATGTACTTCTCACCCCTAGATCTTGTCTAGGTGATCCATGGGAAAAAGGACATGGAAAACTAGCCCCTAGAGTCTGTCTAAGGTATCCATGTAAGGGAGGAGAGTGAGAAAGTCTAGCCTTATGCCGCTAGTTCCACTCAACCTCGTGCATGGGTGTGTAAGTGAGGTTAGAAGCATCTCATAGGAGTCTATGCCCGAGTATGCTACAACCTGTATATGTATAGTACAAAAGCGTGACATCTCGCTTTAAGAGTCTGTGCTCTGGTTCCGAGAATAATCACCTTGCATAAAAGAAAAATGGAGACATCTCACTCTAAGAGTCTGTGCTCTGGTTCCGAGAATGACCCACTGCTCAAAAAGTGTAATGTTTATGTCATAAGCAAAGTAGAACAAGGATACCTGCCTTCATCACAAAAGAAGATACCCCAAAAATGCAACAATGTCATAGATCCAAGCAAGAGAGTTTTGCACTCTTTAAGCAAGGATAAGATAGTTGAAAAGGGATATCTTGTAGTATGTGTAAAGGAGATCCTTAGAGGAGAAGAGATCTTTGTATAAAAGACACCTATCCCGAGAGGAATTGTTTTAGACAAATATAAAACCTTCTAGAATAAGACAAAGCAAAGAATAAGAATGCAATACTTCCTTCTTTTGCGAGGTGAGAGTAATTCCTAATGAAGGATGACGCTCTTTTTAACCCAATTGGGAGAGTGAATTCATTATGGATGTATTTTACCAAGTGCAAAAGGGGTTGTAGTCAAGGACTTACACCTCTTGTAAGAGAGAATCCTTGAACAAACAACAACAAATGTATACAAGGAATAACATCAAGTAATAAAGTTCACACCATCCACGAAATAGGAAAAAGTGGATCCTTAGATAAAAATAAGGAAATATCATTGCCTCCCAAGGATAAGGACAATGAGAAGGACTTACACAATCTTCTAGGGAGAGATTTAGACATAAGCAAAATGTACTACATACTCACATGAGTTCATGCAAGCAAGACATTAGTGTATGTAAAATGCTCCTCATAAGAAGTGGGTAAGTTAAGAAAGAGAATACACATCTTCTCCCATATCTAGGAAAAGAGGATTCTAAAGAAAAGATGATCAATATTTCCACATTATTACCCCATAGGAACAAGAGATAACATAGAAAAATTAGGCTATTATGTTGCTTCAAAAATATGATTGCACTTGAAATTGTACCATCATGAATGACAACGAGCCCCCAGTAAATGAGCTACCAATGTCACATAATGATGAGCAACATAATAGCCATTAATGTTATTTAAAGACATGATAGGTTGAATGAGGTATTTGAATATGACATGCTAAATGCTCAACTATAAGTGAGATCAACAACATGTATAAAGTGATAAAAATTGAAGAAGAAAAGTCACAAGAAATCTTAGAAGAGGGATGAGTGTAATTTATTAGAGCCTTATCCCTAGAGGAAAGGACTTTATGATGAATAGGAGATAAAGATTCATAAGTGGATTTAGAAATTTGAGGGGAGTCATAAAGAGATTTGTTCATTGCCAAGATTTCCTTATGAGGGGAATGAGAGTTGATAGAAGTAGAAGATGCTTTAGTTGAAGTGAGATCATCATCACTACTAAATATAGCATTCACATTAAGAGATGGTCTTTTAGATGCTTTGGTAGGCTTAGAAAGATTATATCCAAGTCCAAATGAATATTCATGCATGTTATGTTCTAAAGGAACTTTAATTCCTTGTTCATTTGCGCCACAACCATTTCCACTATAGCCACTCTTAGCCAAAATATGAAAACCACAACCATAACGATTAGCCATTTCAGAAAGAAAAGGTGGTTTTTCATAAGACAAAGAATCAAATTCTTCAGAATTAGAGGTGTGAGGAGAAGAAGTTTGAGAAGCAGCCACAAAATTATTGCTCATAGGTTCAGGTAAGACTGACTGATCTCTAGTTTCTTCCTTCTTTTTAACTTTAAGCTCTCTAGGAGGAACCCTATACTCACCTACAAAGGTGGGATTGAAATCAAGAGATCCCCAATCGTCTTCTGCAAGAACCTTCTCAGGATCAAAAGCCTTTTCATGTGTAGATTCAAGTTGAGAAGAATCTTCTTCAGGAACTTCAGACTCATCCAAAGAATTTTGATTATCAAAGGGTAATGATCCATCCATAAGTATCATGTTTAACGAGTCATCACTAGAAGAGGAAGGCTTAGAAGAACTCCCTTTGGAAGTAGATGTTTGCAAACAAGCTTGAAAATTAGTATCACCTATCAAGGTATATGTCTTATTATTATAAATAAATTTAACTTGTCTATGCAATGTAGAGGGGACAGCTTGCATACTATGAATCCAAGGTCTCCCTAATAACAAGTTGTATGTTAGATTTCCCGACATAACATGGATAGGAGTAGGCAAAGTAACAGGTCCCACTGTGATGGGTAAGGTGATAATACCTAATGAAGACTTAGCCACATTATCAAAGCCTCGAATGGGACGAGAGTCAGGCTCAATAAGGGATGTATCCACATTCATCTTATGCAATAGATTAATGCTACACACATTAAGGCCAGAACCATTATCTACTAGTGTTTGTCTTATAGCAGTGTCATTTATGATAACCACAATCATCAAGGGATCATATTGATGTTGAATTTCACTAGTAGGCAACTCATCTTGAGTAAACACAATTTGAGCTTTAGGATTCATCACAGAGTTAACCAAAGACACTATATTACTAGATGTATTAGGTGGAGGAACATTCAAATCTTTCAAGGCATCTTGTAACATTCCATGATGAGTGGAAGAAGTTTGGATCAAATCCCAAAGGGATATCTTAGCAGGGGTAGCTTTAAGTTGTTCTATGAGATCATATTCCTTACCAAGAATTTGTGAAATACGAGGAGCTTGAGGAAGAATAGGTTGGGAAGGAGGAAGTGAAGTTGGGATAACTGGAGGAGGATTAGGTTGCCTATTGTTTCTTGTGTTATAGGTATGAGCAACCGCATTATAACTCTCTCTAGTCAGTTGCTTAGCATATTCATAAGGGCTCTTAGTAGAATAACCTCCTTGCACAATAATAATAGGTTTGTTAGGAGTGCAAAAAGAATTATTAGCATAACCACCTTGAACCACTAAGATAGGCTTATTTAAAGGTTGAGAATTTTGAGAAGGGCAAGCACCTTGGATAGTGAAGAGAGGTTTGTTAGGTGTTTCATTCACATGTATCAAATTGATTGAGGATGGTTTAGGGGAATGAACAAAAAGTGTTGGAAGAATTATTGATAGTCTTCTCTTGCACTAAAATCTTATCACGGATTAAATCAATTTTAGGAGAGAGACAAGGGGTAGGCATTGATATTCTAGTAGGAAGAGTAATACTAGGAAAGGTCATATCATCCTCTATCATCAAAGGATCTACATGGGGAATAAACTCTCTAGGAGAAGGATCAACATTACTCTCTAAAGTCTCACTTTTGAGAGGGAGATCTTTGAAAGAGATGTTAACCATCTTGCTTTGAACTAGGGTTTCCTTATGAGTAGAACCAAGTTGAGGAGAGGGAGATGCTTTATTTTTAGAGGGAGAATGATTGAGATTCAAGGAAGTTTTCAATCTTGATTTCATCCCCTTCGGTTAGGGTTCTCTCATGGGGAAGAGAATAATCTACACCTTCTTCTAATGGTTCATCCCAAATAGTGAGGTTGTTGAAAGGAATGTTTGAAGTATTGTCAATTTCGGGAGAGGAGATAACATTGTTTATTAATTCCTCATCCTTAGGAGGGAAAACATCAATAGATGTGTTAAACTCATCCTCTTTCCTCAAAATATGTTCAATATGATCTTTAGGGGAGAGAGAATTAAGGAAATTGCTTATTATTTCATCTTCTTTCTCTAAGGGATGCTTATGGGTAAGACCAACTTTAGGAGAAGGGTAAGCATTTATCATTAATTCATCATCTCTAGTGGGAATTTTGTTGGAAAAGGAAATGCCATCACTAGGAAATGTAGGGATAATGTCATCTTCTTGCACAAAAGGATCCTCATGAGGGGAGTGTTTTTTAGGAGGAACATGGACATATTTCTCCAAAGATTCATGCTTAGGAAGGAGATCTTTGAAAGAAGTGTTCATAACCTCTTGTTGCACTAACATGCCCCCATTGGAAGGACCAACTTTAGGAGAAAATAAGGCAATGTCCATCAGCACCTTTTCACTTAGAGAGGCATCATGTAGGGAAGGTGAAGTAACATTAAGAAAGGTGTTTATGATATCATTCTCTTCCTCTAGGATAGCTAAATAGGAAGGGCACATTTTAGGAGAATTGTCAAGATCACTCTTAAAGTCTTCATCCTTAGAGCACGGGAGAGTCTCAAAGGGATTGGTAGCAATTCTTTTAGGCACTAAAATGTTGTTATAGATGGGGGGAGGTTCTTTAGGAGAAGGAAAAATTGAAACAAGGGAAGCTAACCCATTATCACATCTATGAAATGAATGCATCATAACAACAATTTTCCTCTTTCAAATGATAACACATGCAAAATAGAAGGAAATGTTTAATTTTAACCAATGCAAGCACTTAGAATGTAGATTTAGAAAATGAAATTTATGATTCAAATGAGTTCCTAAATAAGATTTGAAATTATTTATCCCAATTAAGCTATCCACAAGTTCAACTTTTAATTGAAAAATTAGGGTTTTAGCAAAAATTTCCTCTTGAATTTTTTGAATCTTGCAAGAAATTAAAACTTGTAAATAAAAATTTGAATTTGAAATAGCATAAACAATCAAATTTGAAAACATAAATCAGAATTAGAGAAGATTGGACTTCACGTCGGGTTCACCAAAAATGTGTGGGGGAAAAAGTGACACTAAGAAAACATGCCCTAATCTCACTTTCAATCACACACTTGTGGAATACGAAAGAGCCTAGAGGTATCACGCAATTGGCTACTTCTTTTTGTAGAAGAGAGAGCCACAGGCTACCTATTAGGATTTCTATTCCTTTGTTGCAAATGATAGATAAAATGATGCAAGTTCAACTACTAGCCCTAGAATGCAAGTATGAACTAGTAACAAGATTGCAAGATTGAGATTAAGTGATGAAAAGCTGTAAACACAAGGATAAAAGGGGAATGCAGATATGTACCTGGGGTTAAAATCTAAGTGGAAATGTTCAGGACGGGGGCACGGGCGCCACTGTCCTGATTCTGCACCTGAAACTGTTGTTTTGCAACCTGAAAAGCTGTTAGAAAAATGCTGAAACTGCTGTCTGACAGAAGGACCAGGGCGCCCAGCGCCCCTGTCCTGGCAGGACCAGGGCGCCCCACACCCCTGTCCTGGTCTTTTGCTCTACAATTTGGTGTGAAGTTCAGTCTCCGTCTGCTTCCGTCGGATCTACAACTTGCGGCGTCGTCTGAATCCTTAAACCTGCACTTATATCTGAAAAGGTATGGTGGGCGGCTATATAGGGTTTTGCCTTAGTCAAACCCCCACTTTGGTGGTTTCCACCTCCATGAATAGCCAAGTTGTATTGTAAAAGTAGTGTGTGTGCAGACCTTGTGTGTGTGCAAGATCCTAAAATGCAAGTAAGCAAACTAGAGCAACCTAGAAAGTAAACCCTAATTGCTTGTAAATGATAATGTAAATGCTCCAGATCAAGATGCAAAGTGATCTAAAGCATGAATACAAATGATATGATGAAGCTTATGCAAAGACATGAAAACAACATGAAATCATACCCAACCCCAAGGGAGGGGTACAAGCCAATCTTCAGTCGGTGATCCCTTATTGTTCTTCAATGCCTTCAAAGCCCTAAATGGATGAATGAAATTGATAGATGCTTGATGGATGTATGTTGAATGTTGTTGAAGTCTTCAAAGATCTGCTCTTTCGCTGCATAGAAGGTCCTTGAAACCAAAAATTCTGATCCTTTCAAATGAAGAAAGAGAGCTCTTATATATGAAACCCTAGGTCTTAATTTCAACTTTTGGTCGACCTAGAGATTGAATCTCCTGCCAATTTCTTGGGGTTAAGCTTTATTTTATGATTGGATTGCGCTCCTAAAATTTTGGGAAAAATGTCCAGGACCATGTGCACTCCGGGCGCCATGGTCCTCTCCGGGCGCCATGGTCCCGACAACTTTTCACCAAATTTTTAGGGTCGTCGGATATGATGATTTTAGAGAGAATCCCGAAGTTACAGCTGATTTCGAGATGTTTTGACCCTCGAAATCAAGCCCCCAAGTTCAAAATAGGACCTAATTAGGGTTTTTGATTAAATGATGTATTGGAAGAATAAAATGAAAGGGGCACACTTTAATGAAAGGGCCCAACTTTATAATGTGGAAGATGATGAAATAGGACCTTAGACCTAATCAATTTGATTAATTAAGTGCTAAAGGGGAAATGCAATGCAAAATGCAAAATGCGCCAAGGCGGGTGCTAAACTAGGTGTGAAATTGTACTGCTTTAGCAAGTGCGTACAATTTACGACGCTACAGCGCCAAGTTTGAAATTGGATTTTGGCGAGAAGTTTGGGTTATAAATATGCAAGCCTAAGAGATTGGTTGTTGTTGTTGTATAGAAGAATATTGTGCTACTATGAAGTGTGATACTTCTACATGTAAGAGAAAATCAGCCAAGTGCTTAACGAGCATTTGAGAAGTGAGCGAGAGTGAGGGAGAACCTGGTTGAAGCGTTCAACCGGTAGGAGAGAAGAACCAGTAGTGGTTATACCGACATAGCAAAACTGAAGAGAGCTGCAGAGAAGGCAGACAGTGGAATGGTAAAGTTGAGCACTGGTAAAGTGCAGAGCAGTGAGGAGGAAATTCTGCAGAGAAGAAGAGTAGAAGAGGTGTACTGGTAGGGCTTACCAATAGAGAAGCAGCAGGTGAAGAGCAACAAGAGAAGTGAGTCAGTGTAGCGAAGAAGGTATCTCACTGGTAGAGTGAGGCATATGTGAAATGGTTGCTAGATTCACTTGTAACAAGATAACTACTTCTGTATTTGATGTTTATGTTGTGAACACTGAGTTGTAGCTCGGTGCAGAGGTTGGTGCTCCTTGGGTAGGTGCCCTAAAGTTAGGGGTTGTAGCTCCTTTGGGTTGTAGCCTATAAAGTCAGGGGTTGGTGCTCCTTGGGTTTGTGCCCTAAACTTTGTAACAATGTTTTCATTGTGAGACTGGATTGGAGCAGTGGACTCCAACAGCATTGCTCACCGAGGTTTTTCCCATCTTGGGTTTTCCTCGTACATCCTGGTGTTATGTGATGTCCCTTTGTGTGAATGCATTTGTGTTTAGTCTCCTCTCTAACTGTTAAGTTTGCATTCAGCTAGATGTGTTAATCAATATGCTCACATAGGATAGTTAATGGGAAAAGATTGAGAACCATTGATTCACCCCCCTCTCAGTGGTGAATTGTGTCTAACAGATCCATGTGAAGAAGAATGAAAGACGACATGGATACACATTATAGATGTGTTTTTCTAGGTGATCCATGTTGGGGAGGAGATTAGGAATAGTCTAATTGTGTTTTGCTAGTTCCACTCATCTTGTTTTGTGTGTGCAAGTGATGTTTGGTTTTAGGTATTAACCATCCTATATAAGAGTTTGTTTTCTCTAGTTTCGAGCATGTAACAACCTGTGTAAGACATGAAATGAAAATGAAAATGTATCTCTGGTATTGAGAACATCTCGTATAAGAGTTTGTTTGCTCTGGTTTTAAGAATGTGTAACCCCGTGTATGACAAATATATCTCTGATTTCGAGGACATCTCGTATAAGATTTTGTTTGCTCTAGTTTCTAGAATGTGTGGTTGCCTTGTATAAGACATATATAAATGTTGGATCTGGTTTTAGGCATGAAGCATCTTGTTTAAGTGTTTGTTTTCTCTGGTTTCAAGAATAAACACCCTGTTTAAGACATGCAAAAATATAGTACAATATAGTACGAAAGAGGGCAATATGTATGCCCCCCCTTAAGATATCAACATAGGCCTATGTTGGTGTCTCAAGGAAGAGCTATAAACAACAATACCCACCTTCAACAACAAGGAGATATCTCAGGCAACAATGCTCTTAAATCCAAGCTAAAGAGGCAATACTCTTACCATCAAGGATAAGATAGTTGAAAAAGAGATATCTTGCAACAAGTGTAATAGAATCCTTGGAGGAGGAGAGATATTTTCTCAAAATACATCTACCTCCAAGAGGATTTTTTTGAACAAACATAACATCTTCTACCAAAATAAGGGAAGGGGGAACAAGAATGCATAACTTCCTCCTATTTCTAGGTGAAAGGGACTCTTGATGAAGGATGACACACTTTTGACCCAATGTGAAGGGTTTGCTTATAATAGATAAACATTGCCAAGTGTAAAATAGGTTGTAGTCAAGGATACACACCTCTTGCATAGGAGATAATCCTTAACCAAACAACAACTTCACACAAGAAATGACATCAAATCATAAGCAAACACGACTCAACAAAAAGAAAAGTGGATCCTTAGAAAGGATAGGAGAGATCAATGCCACCTCGAGTGTATGGACAATAAGAATAATTATACAACCTCTTAAAGAGAGATTAAACATAAGAAAATGCACAATGTACTCACATGAAGGAATATTCAATGCAAGAAAAGACATCCAAATATGAAAAATGCAACTCTAAAGAAGAGGTAATCTTAAAAGAAAAAGAGAGAATTAGAAGAAGGATCACAAACTCCCCTAAGGAGAGATTAATCATAAGAGATATACCATTCCATGCAATAAAGGACATCAAAGTATGAAAAATGCAACCCATAAAGGGAATAGTGAAACCTTAGATAGGGAGAAGAAATAGGATAATATTCTTGCCCCCCAAGCATAGAGGCAAGAATGAACTATGTTGCTGCCCCGAGATGATTGTAATTGAAATAGAATCACCCCTTATGACAAAGAGCCCCTCATGGAGTTATAGGAGGACAAGGGGACCTAGGACATCCTAGTCCCAAACTAGGACCGGGGCAGCCCAAAGCATCTTAGTCCTATCAATCATGACTTAAAATTGGACAGAGATAGGATAAGGAGTTGAAAATGCAGATATCAAGAGGGTGTGAGCATAATCAAAGCAAGCATTGGTCATTGAAGGCTAGAACACCAAGGTGAGGCCTAAGTGAGGTCAAAATTGTATAGGAATATAATTTATGATGCTATATTTAGCCCTCACTTTTGTAGGAGTACAAGCCTATGTCCATACTCATGGTAAAGTACAAAGTCACATTGAAACACATGAAGAGGATGGAAAGAGTGTGACTATACTTGGCCTAGTAAGGTGTGTGCTTACCATGAGTCATGTTAGATTGAAAAATTTGAAATCAAAAAATCAATGCAAAATATTACAAAGGAAAAGACTCGATTTGCAAAGTAACCTAAACATTTAATTGAATTGATTGGAAAATGGGTAGTGCAACATGTCACGGTGTGTGATTAAATTGTATAAATTAAGTCTTGTAGTATGTGCACAAAGTGTAACATTGAGTGGAGTGTATTCCCCCACGTTAAAGCAATTGTGCACGCCATACCAGGAACAATAGCTTCAAGGTAGCATATATGCATCCAAAAGAGAAGCACATTTGCAACAATGAGATGCCCCTAAGAAAGGACAAATCAAAGGGAAATGGTCACAAAACATATAAGAAAAATCACATAAGGTATCCACTAGTTGTGGTTAGTATGCACTTTTAATAAACAATGTATATCAAGAATAACTGCATTGAATTGACCTCATTCCCCAAAGATAGTGGAACTATTACCACAATAGAAGAAAATCACGTAAGATGAACAAACAAGAGTCAACATGGAAGAGACCAAAAAGATATCCCAACACTTTTCATCATCCCCAAGTAAACAATACAAAGGCATATTTAGCTCCATCTATTGCGCTCGTTGTTTCTCCTCTTGCATCTTGTCCACTATCCCTAAATGATGTTAAGCAAGATTGTAAGATAGATGATTTTCTTGACTAGCTTCATCTATATCGTAGATTCTTATGTGTTTGTGTGTTTGCTTGTACATGATTTGTGTCCCCCATGATATGTTGCTTAATATATTTTTATGTTATCTTAGATTCTCTTTGGATGACCCTTTTTACTCCATTATGTAAGGTAATAAAAAGGTGGAATTTGTTGTGACATTCCTCTATTTGTATCTCAGTTCTTCTATATGTCATATCAATATTATGTTGTACATGTGCTATTGTCCAAATAAGGACCATGCTCTAATGATGTGTCACTTTGTTTATCACTAAGAGATAGGATTAATGCTTTTAAAAAGTATGAATATATTTCATGATTAATATAAATAAGCTCATAAATATCATCTAAATAATTAGGATCAAAATTGTTAGCATGAAAAACATTATCATCATCATCCATATCATCATCTAAATAAATCATAATAGGATCTTTAAGATGAAAATAAATTGAACCATCAGATTTCTTAAGCATCTTTAACTTTGGTGATTTAAGTTGAACTTCCTCCCTAAGATAAGGTGAAGGTTGGACAAATGGGACCAAGTCAACTATTGGTGTCTTTGGGGAGGAAATAGTTTGGGAAGAAAGTTCATGATCTTTGGCACGACATCTTCATCAACATTCTCTTGCACTACAATTTATTTGAGTTTTACTTGAGAGGTCTACAAAGGCTAATAAGGGTCAATCAACATAGGATTCTTTTCTTCCCTTGTAGGGGGGTGAACAAAAGAAATCATATTAGGTTGAGAGATATAACATGTTAGGAAATTTACTTTATAAGACGTAGGATGTGGGACTGTAGGATATAGAGGAGGAATAGAAGGTGTAGGAAGAAGTATAGGTCTAGAGCGAGGAGAAGAAATATCCATGGGTTAAAGATATCTAGGTTTACTTAAGTCTAATATCATATTAGTTTTAATTTTTTTATCAGATAGAAAAAGAATATCATTTCGAGGTTTTAAAGGTTCAAGTTGCTTAGGAAAAAATAAATCAAGAGTAAAATTTCCACACTTCATTGTGGGTTAGAAAAATGTTTTGATTGATTGTTACAATACTCCCATTGTGAGGGAACTTCAAGCATTTATGAATTATAGAAGGAATAGATTTCATGGATGAGAGCCAAGGATGTCCCAAATTCACACAAAATTGATCTGATCTATGAATAATAGCAAAGGTAACATATAAGAACTTAATACTAACCTCAATAAGAAGAGTAATAGAACCAATAGTACGACAAGAGAAACCATCATACACCTTGATCATAACATCAGATTTATCATATGTAAATTGATGCAATTGTTGACTAAAAAGGTGGTCTCCAGTAATGGCATTCACCATACATACTAGATCAATTAGCACCCCTCATGAGAGTTTGGTCTTTAATTTTCACTATAATGTATAATGGGTCATCAAGTGCAACAATAGTCTCACTAGGATCAAAGGTGATGCATAATTATGGTTTAGGTTTAGGTCTTTCAATGAGGTTCACAATATTATTAGACTCTACACCAAAGTCATTGGGAAATAATGTAAGTGGCTTAGACTCAACAACATTGGTAGAGTGATAAGACAAATGATTGGTGAAGATTTGGAGGTTTTGATTAGAAGGTTCAATGAATTTATTCCCTTTATCATTCACACCATCTATAGATAAAATATTGTTATCAACAAGGTCTTCAATCTTATACCTCAACTTATAACAGTATCATGACCTGCTTGACGATGGTATTGGTAAAAGGTTTTGTTGTCATAGGAAGGTGTTAGAGGCTTAGAGGTATCTCTAGGTTTGATGGGAGGAACACATTAGCATTAACCAACCTCAATATTATACTATATGTAAAGACTCAAAAAGAGGAGTTAATTCTTTTTAAAAGTATTTGGATGAAGGGGGCCAAACCTGGTGTTGTGGTTGCCACTTGTGTGTTGACGTTGTTGGAAGAGTTATCATTTATCGTTATGAAACCTTTGTCATGTTTGTTGAATTTTGGAAATGATTATTGAGCACTCTCCTTTTTATCAACCAGACCCATTGAAGGAGATGATTTGAATTGGCTCATTTGAAGTTGATAGTTATGAAGCACTGCACACAATTGCATGAAAGAGGTAAATTTAGAAAATAGAAGCTAATGTCTAATATCTTTTTGCAAATTAGTAATGAAAATTATTTTAACATCATGATCAGGCACATGATAAGCAATTTATGAATGCAAATATTTATATCTACTAATAAAATTAGTCACTTTTTCTTTAACTCATTGCTTACAATGGATCAAATAAGTCAAAGTAATTTTAGGACCAATGTCATTTTGAAATTGTCAAATGAAAGCATTAGCCAATTGTTTAAAAGAAGCAATGGAATAAGGAGGCAAAAAACAATACCATTGGAAAGCTTTGTCTCTAAAGGTTCAAGTAAATAATTTTTTCTTGAGTCTTTGATCACGAGAAAACTCACTACATAAGGTTTAAAATGTCTTCACATGAGTCAAGGGATCACGTTTTCCATTGTATATCTCTATTTGAGAGATTTTCACGTTCTTAGGAGAACCTGTATGGACAATCACATCAGATAGTGGGCTTTCTACATCATAAGTGGGAACATTGAATTTGGATTGAGTTAAAGAAGTCAATTGTTGTTGCAAGGATGAAATACTTTGAGCTAAGTTATTAACAATAGTTTTGGTCGATGGATTAGAGTTGGACATATTGGATTATGATGGAGGAGTATTGTTATTGTAGGTAGTTGGAGGTTGAGAATATGGAGGGGGAACATTATGATATGTTGGTATAGGAGAAGGTTGGGAAACAAATGTAAGACTCACAAAAGGAGGTATGTAAGAATATTGATTAGTAGGAATGCCCCCATGACTAACATGTATAAGATTAGCACATTGTGTAGAGGTAGTCATGATAGGAGATGAATATGTAGGCACACTATGCAAGGATGTAGGTATAGGAATTAAATGCTCATCTTGACCAATAGGATTGTAATAACCAAGATATCTAGCATACTTTTGATAGGCATACTATTGGTATCAATAATATGAGCAATGCCATTTAACACATCCATATATCTTATCACTTTGAACCATTCTCTTCAACCTTTCAATCAAGGAGATTGCCTCACTATTCAGGTGTTCTTGGCCCATCCATTGTTGAAGATTTTCCAACTCAATTTCAAGCTTCCTCAATTATCATGAGAAGTGTGAGGTGAATGGGGCTCCATGATGTTAGGTATGTCACGCGTTGGATTAGAGAAAGTGTGCATACTCACATGGAATACTAGATTATTCAACTCAAGCTCCATATCCTTGGTATTTAAACTTTGGGAAGCTTCAAGTCTATAACTTCTTCTCACTAGAATATGGGATGTAGGACTAAGGATAACAAAACTCACGCACAAGGAGGGAAATATTGAATGCAAAAGATTTGAAATCACAGTTTTTTTGATAATGCAAGCTATATGTATGATTAAACAATGCAATTTATTTGTAAAATGATTGATTAACCAATGAATTAAGTGATGTGAATTGTGAAATTAAACACTAGATGCTTCTAAGTATGAAAATAGCATGCCATAACCATCAAATTTTTATTAAAAACTTATGCCACTGACAAATCAATTTTAGGAACATAAATTAGGTTTTTTTGAATTGAACCTCTAAATTTATGTGCCTATATGATAAATTGAAATTAGAATTCAGACTAAAAATCATAAGTATTGTAAATGTAAGAATGTTGGATTCACAAAAATGTATGGTGTTGGAAAATGTAGGGTTACACAAGCATACCAATGTAAACCAAGAAAAAACCTACTTTCACATACCATTACATTTAAAAGGGAAGTAAACCCAATAAACCCAACCTCAATTCTTTAGAGAAGAGGGTTGGTGTTGAAAACAATGAGAAATTGACATAAAATAACAGTAACAGAATGTTCTAGATATCATGTAGAGTTGTAAACTTAAATATGAGAATGGAGAATGGATCATAACCTATATAAAAATTTTAGGCAAATTGTTGTCACGAACCCTATTTTTCCATAATTATTTAATTAGGAAAATAATGTTTATTTTTCAAATGAAATGAAAATGGAACCGTTAATGAAATAAGATAGGAGATCGAATGCACTGAAATGATTTATATACAATTGAATGATCAGTAATATTTTTTATTGTAAAATAGGGATCATCATTGCTAATGAGCAATTGAGTGCAAGTGAATGCAAGAAAAGGTGAACGTAGATGAAGGTGAGAACATGGTTTAGGTAGAGTTTTCTTAGCTCTTGTATTTTGTTATAATAGATGGAATCTCTCACACACCACATTAGAATTTTTAATTTGCATCTTGAAAAGATGGATGATTTAAATAACCTTATTTGAGTGTTTGTTTAAATTGGAATGAGTAGAAGATTGATTTAAATATGTTTATACATGCGCATTTATTGCATGATTTGAGCGGTGATTGAATTAAATCTAAGTTGCATGAGTGAATGTGAAATATTATGTCTCATTTTAAAGTAAGATTGTTTTGTTAATGGGTTAGATATGAATATTGATCGTAGGTTTATACGTTCTTTATGTATAGATATGTATAAATATATGAAATATCATACTTATAAATTTAATTTGGTAATTTGATAATAGTATAACATATATATGTATATGAGATATTGATTCAATGATATACATACATATCTATGTAGTTATTATATATGATCGTGAAATTTAATTACTTCATGAATTTTGTTTTTACCTATACATAATCATTTGAGATTAAATATGTATATGTATTATCTATATATATGTATACGAGTTATAATAATAATTCGATCATGGACTTATAAATACATATGTAATTATCAAATATGTAAATAGATTTACATAATTAAATTATTTTATGAAAATCCATATTATATATAGATAATCATAGGAACGGTTTATTAAAGAATTTGTTAATGAGTTTAATGTTTAAAATATATATAAATGAAAAGTCACTATTATTTATATATAAATATAAATAAAATTAAAAATATAATAAAAATAAAATAAAATAAATAATAATATAGTAGAAAGCAACTTAAATTGAAAACTTAACGACCACAAAGGATGGTCGTGGCGGTTGAGTTTAAAAAAAAGAATGTTATAAGAGGGAGGTCGATAGTAATATCGACCACTCCCCATATTCAAAGGGAGGGGTTGGTATTACCACCAACCACTCCTCCTCTTCCATAAACAAATCGATGTGTAATATTATCCTTAACCCCTCATTGCAGCCACTAAGACTTGGAAAATTACTAGACACGTAGCTAAACGTCTTGCAAAAGAATCAAACTCATTTAATTTGAATGAGAAGAGTTGACTGTTGCAACGGTTGGGTGTATTTAATGCTAGTCATAGTTAAAGCCACATAGCATACTAATGGAAAAGAGTGGGGGTCGATTACAAGCACTGACTACCCCACATAATCTCATTTATAACAGAAGGAAGTCAACATGTGTGTCGACTCAGCAAAATTCCAGCAGTGTTTGTTATTACAACAAACTCATTGAGTTTGAATAGGAGGTAAAGTTGGCATGCATAGTGACTCTGTCCTGCAAATAACCACACCTACGAGGTACTTTCGCATTACCATATAACATGGAATGATCAACAAGTAACGTGGTTTACCAGCCCCATAAAGCCACTGATGTCTATACCTTGATCGACATGTGTAGTAAGAAGTTAGTTTTATTCAACTTTGCATGTTTTAGGAAAGTCGTTTATAGTAAAGTCGACTTGGTATGAGAGTTAAAAACCACATGAATCATCAATAATTAATATCTTAACAACTTTAGTAGTTTGATGTCACGAAGAAGTTAATGAATAACATTTCGTGGAGAACACATAAGTGTTCAAAACTATTTAGGACTGTTATGTTGCAATTAAATCATGAGTGGTGTCATTTCGAATCAGTCTGCCACTAAGAGAGATAGCCCGAATATAGGAAAGAAGGTAGATTGGATCACTATATATAGACCATCGAGTGGGAAGAGAATAGAGGAGAGGGATGCAACAAAGGAATAGAGAATGGAAGATAAAAGAGAATAGGAATTCGATATTTAGGAGAATGACGACCAAGTGTAGAGGATTGGTTATGATCATCTCTAATTTAGTGTCGAACTTAAGAGTTAGGCTCTTAAATGAGCATTTGTTGTTTTATTATTATTAGAAAAATTCTCATAACATAGAAAAGATAAGAACTAAGAATAGAGAACTCATGAGATAGAATAGCGCAGAGGTGGAAAGCATTGGAATCTGGACGTATTGCAGACAGTTTAAGTTATTAGGGATCATAATAGACTTGGATCGCGTTGCTTGAGGTAGGCTCAAATCTAGCATGTTTTGTTGTAGAGGTCTAAGAGATAAAGAATGTTCTAGTTTTAGATTTATGCAATATTATAATGAAAGAATTAGAATCATGATATGAACCATTTTAATTGCTTTAAATTACATTCATGTAAATATAGATGCAATAATGAAATATTTTCTTAAAGTTTGTTAATAAACAAAGTGAAACTCTTAGAAATTTAGATCACCAAACCCTCTAGAAACAGAGTAAGAGGTTGGAGGAAGAGAAACTTTGAATTTTAACCACAAAGAAGATGAAATTCTAGGATAACGAATTATTAAGTAGTAAAGCTTATTTTGATCTGTGAAGAAAGACTTACACTTCTGGATTTGATCCTTGCATTAAAAGTAAAGATGATTATTGGGTGTCGCATTTGAAAAGCCATATAAATATGCGCTTATGATTTTTCATCATATTATATTGTTGTTCTTATATCATGAAAGTCACATATTAGTATTAAACTAAAAATGTTGTTCGAGAAAAGAGGTAAATGATCCAAGACACATGCAAAGATAGAGAGCTTAGACAATATAAACTTAGAAGTCTAAACCATAAGAAATGGAATGCATGTTAATGATTATGCTATTTAAATGCTTTGATAATTGAATAAAATAATGTGTACTTGTTTTATTCAATTTATATGTAAAGCTACATACATGTGTTACACCTTCTTAATATTTAATTCTTGTCTTTAAATTGCTTGAAAGATGGAAGCGAAAGGTTGTTTCTTTTCAGATGTATATTTGTTTATCCATGAAAGATTGCTTCCTGTCATATAGGGTTGGTTGTAATAAAAGATTGATTATTTCTATTTCTATTCAACGAAAGATTGTCTTCTTTATCACTGTATTTTTATCTTGCAAGAAATAGAAAGCTAGAATTGAGAAGCGAAAGATTGTCTTCTGTGTATATTTATTCTAGAATTACATGAACAAAGATAGATAGGCTTGTGTTTATGGAAAGTTACCTTCCAGGACGGGTGTCGAATGTGGATTATAGAGAGAGAGTTTGCTTTTTCCAAACTATATTATTTGCTATGCATGGCATTATACTTGGTCGAGTAATCAATTGAATAACCATTGAAATGGATGGAACTCTTTTATTTATCCACTCTTATCACATCCTTGATTGATCTTGCATGTTTCTTAATAGAATTAGAAAAATGAATTGCATGTATCACCTAGGCACGCACTAGATTTCATCTTGTCTTTTGAATTCTTTTGCTAAGCAATTCATGCAGGGTCGGGTATTCTTGATTGACTAAGAATTCTAGGGAAGTGTAAGCTTCAAGGTTGAGCAGAAAAAGTGCCCGAATCTTGTTCTCGTCTTCATGCTAAAGATTGCATTTGAAGATAGCTTGGGTTGTAGATCAAATGACACATCTCACCCCTTACTTTGTATTATTTTATTATTGAACTTACGACAACTTGAAATGCCTAAGTATTGTATGATTGAGATACTACTTATATCGATTTATTGAATGAAGAATCTTTATCTTTTATAGAAATTTCATGTTTTTTACGATATAAATGGAATGAAATAGACTTACTAACTGATTTATGAGTTTATTTAAGAATAAAGAGTATTTTGGCTATTATTGAAGTTAGAACGATTTACGTATTTACAATTGTTGGGACCAAGGGGTGGACCGTCCTAGTCCTTCCAATATGAGGTGTACACAAACTTGATATTTTTGAGATTAGGATGACACACGATATCTATTGTTAGAAAGTTGTAAAAAATTCTTGATGTTGGGGGGGGGTGACCATTTTGGTCCTTTTATTTTTGCACCTTCAAAATTTTAGTCTCAAATACAATTTTTGCACCATTTTGGTCATCTACTTTGTTGGATTCCACACTCACATCTCCTAAGACAATTTACAACACACAAAAAGAAGGAAATAGGTTTGTTGATGGGGTTTTGCCTTAGGTTAAACCCTAGTTTAGGAATTAACCTTGAAATTAAAATGATAATTGAAATGGAATTGAAGTAGAATGCTTTCATTTTGAGGGAAAGGCTAGATCTAATATGAAAATGGTTGAAATTGAACTTGGTACCTTGGTGAAGCTTTCTTCAATCCTCACATAAGGGTTTAGGATACCATGTAAAATGTCTTCATAGAATGTCGATCACGAATGCTTGAACTTGATTTAACTTCTTCAATGCTTGACTGCTTGCTCACTTAGGCTTGAATTGATTTTGTAATTAAGAGCTCACTCATAATTTCCTTCTAGTTCATTATTATCTCTCTAGGTTCCCAAATGAGGGGGTAGGCTTCCTTTTATACCTAACTATGCATTAGATGTTTGAATTTTTAGGACGGGATAACACGAAGCCAAATTTATTGCCCACATAAAGTGGCCATTGTGAGGCCCTATTTTGGGTCTTGATTGGGAGAACCAAGGCACCCAGGACATCCTAGTCTTGTCGTTTGGGACTCAAAATTGGACAGAGACTATATAAGGAGTTGAAAATGTAGATTTAAAGAGGGTGTGAGTAGAATCAGAGCAAATACTGATCACTAAAGGCCGAAACGTGAAGGTGAGGCCTAGGTGAGGAAAAAATTGTATAGGGATACAATTTACGATACTACACTAAGTATACTTGAAAAAGTCATCAATGAATGCCAAAATATATCTAGTCTTACTAAAGGAAGGATGTGGAAATCAATTGACCAAAAAAATCACTATGAACTAATGCCAATATTTGTGAAGCTATCATGCCTTGCCTTTATCAAACTTCTCTTTAGGATTCTTACTAAGGATGCATCCAAAACAAACACCATTAGGAAAGTGAATAGAAGGAAACCTCATAACCATCTTCTATTAGTTGAGTTGTTACCAGTAGGGGTAGTTAAAATAGCTAAACCACTCATACCATAACTTACACCATTAGTACAAGTGAGAAAACTAATCAAAAGAACATCAATGATGAATTGAGAAAAGAGATATCTAGTTGAGGCTAATATTATTCTCTCCCCACTATAACTATAGAACCACTATACAACTCATTGATAGTCATTGAATTGAGAGTGATATCAAACCTCTTTCAATAAATTGTATTAGTGATCTAATAAATTGATATGATTTTAGTTAAAATAGGGCATATAAAGAACATATTAAAATGTGTTAGTGTAAATAGTGCAACTACCTAACTAGTTACTTGTTAGCACTTTATAGATTGACCTATTCACACACAAGATCAAGCTTACTTAGGCATTTTAGTCTTTTGTCTCACCTCATGTGGTGTAGACACGTGTACTTGCTTTTGGAGACACCTATTTCATCTTGGTTTGCCACTTGCATGAGCACATGTCACTTTGCTTATAAGTGTCACACCTATGTAGGGGTAGTCAATAGTTGTTGCCTTACTTATCACTTCACTTGCTTGCCTACATATGCAAGCCAATTATATGCAATTTAGTTAACTCTTTGACATTATCAATTTGGATTTGTTTTCTAATGATTTGTGGTTTGGTATTTACTTTAAGATTCTAGTTAATCCCAACAAAATGTCCCATCCTCCATATCAACATACCCTCTCTCGCACACCTCAATAGGAGTGTTATGACCCATCTAAATAGTCTACATAGAAAAAAGGTTGAAAAAATGTGAACTCATCCTAAGATGAAGCTGTTAGAATAACCGGTGAACAACTGAGAGGGGGGGGGGTGAATCAGTTGTTAACAAATTATATCAATTAATCCACTTTACAACCTTAAACCGGAGCACATATACATTAAGTACCGGTATACTAGAAACAAATACCGGCAAGCAATAAAACTTAAGAATAAAACAAAGAACTAACACAATGCAACCATACCACATAACACCATGATTTGTACGTGGAAAACCCAGAAAGAGAAAAACCACGATGGGAAGCCTACCCACAGTCAGATGATACTTGTACAGAAAGTATGTGATTTAATGAGGGACCTGCACATGCAGGAAGGCACACTATCTAGAGCGTACTGCTCATTACAAAAGAGTCTCACTGACTCTAGAGAGGTTATAACCACCTCAAGATAATTGGACAATAATCTAGTAGAGTGAACTGCCAAAGATAGCATCTACCATGCCCGATTATAGTCTTGGTTAAGCTTAATACTGGAGGCCTTTGACCTCTTCCTTGAACCCAATTCGATCACCTCTGATCGATAAAATCTCCTTCGCATATGATATTACATTTCACAACCACGATACATATTCCACACGATCTATAATGAGATCTTACATTAATTTATACCAACCCTAAGGCCTAAACCAATTAGGTCGTCCACCTAAAAGATATTGCAATAAGATCATTACATACATCCATATTACAATGATATGCCATGTCGGATTAAGATCAAAACAACAATAACCAATCCATAAAACATCCCGATAACATGTAGAGTACATGTTAACATGATACCGGTCCATAACCTAGATAGGTACCAGACCTATTTTGGGTCCACCATGCCAAAGCAATGTCTTCAAGAAGTTAAATCATGATTAAAGAACATCTTCAGCATCCTGAAATCCATCTAGAAGCCGCACCAACACCACGTATGCATCCTGTCAAGAATTCTCAGTAAAAGCTCTGTTGGTTAAACCTTAAACCAATGCCGGTATGGGTTTACAAGAGTGTATGATAGCATCCGATTACCGAGTCAATACAAACTGACCAAAACATGCTCCAGAAGCATGTAACACATAAAATCAAACATACTTCGTTGATCCAAACATGTCGGAAGTGTCCAACAGATAGTCTCTTCTACCGGTAACCAAAACCTGTCTACTGGTAACAGCTAGTGCCGGTAACCAACCATAACAGCTAGTGTTGACATCAATGACAGAAAATCAATGCAACACATAATCAATTCCTTCATAATGCCAACAATCTCCCCCTTTGACATTGATGGCAACACTTGACGTGAAAAAACATCTAAGTACCAATAAATGCCAAAAAAGTCCCCCCTTGTGGAAGACAACCAATAATCTCCTGAATATCAATAACTCTCCCCCTGTAAATGATATCTCTATAAAGTTCTGAATTTATTTTTCACATCACTATCTCTCCCCCTCTGACATCAATGCCATAAATCTGACAAAAATATCAAAGCAAGAATGTAAGCCTCTGAATCTCAAAGCTGACTACTCCCCCTGAGTATTAGCTCCACACATCAGTGCCAAAATGAATAGTATCTCTGATAATACATGTTAGACTGATGCCAAACCACATCAATCAAGTCTCTGCTGGAGGAGCAAAAACCCCTAACCTGTCTCTCAAACACTCAAATGATTCCTTAGACAATGGTTTAGTGAATATATCCGCAATCTATTCTTTAGTGTTCACATAAACCAATTTAACTTCCTTTTCTTCTACATTGTCCTTCAGAAAGTTATACTTTATTGATATGTGTTTAGTCTTAGAGTTAAATACCAAATTCATAGACATGTCAATAGCTACAGAGTTATCACAATAGATAACTACCACTTGACTATAATTTGCCTTGATATCCTTCAACATTTGCTTCATCCACAAGACTTGAGTGCAATTTGTTGCTGCTGCAACATACTCAGCTTCTGCAGTAGATAAAGAAATGCATGATTGTTTTTTGTTGATCCATGAAACCAAATTCTTTCCAAGAAAGAAAGCTCCACTAGAAGTGCTCTATCTGTCATTAGTATCACCTGCCCAATCTGAATCTGTATATGCACATAAAGTGAAGTCATCGTCTCTAAAATACCATAAGCCAAATTCTGTTGTTCCTTGTAAATACCGTATCCTCTTTACTGCACATTCATGATTTTATTTAGGATTACTTTGATATCTTGAAACAATACTTACTGCATTCATAATATTTGGTCTAGTCTGAGTTAGATATAACAATCCACCAATCATAGACTTATACCTTGTTGAATTTACTGGTGTAGATGTGTCTTTGATAGATAATTTCTCACTTGTCACCATAGGAGTACTTATCGGTTTGGAATTATCCATACCAAACTTCTTCAACAATTCCCTCAGATACTTAGTTTGACAGATAAAAATGCCTTTGTCAGTTTGATTAATCTGAAAATCTAAGAAAAATCTCATCTCACCAATCATGGACATTTTAAATTCATTCTTCATATTATTAGAAAATTCCATGCACAATTTATCTTCACCTCCAAAAATGATATCATCAACAAATACTTCAATAATCAGAATACCATCATCAATGATCTTATAATATAAATTACTATTAGCACTGCCTTTAGTAAAACCAAGCTTCAAAAGATATTTATCCAGCCTTGCATACCAAGCTCTAGGAGCTTGTTTCAGTCCATATAAAACTTTCTTCAATCTGCAAACCATATCTTTATCATCTGTTAGTGAAAATCCATCAAGCTGCTCAATGTATACTCCTTCCTCAAGTTCACCATTCAAAAATGCACATTTAACATCCATTTGATAGACCTTATAGTTCTTATAAGCTGCGTAGGCAAGAAATAGTCTAACAACTTCAATTCTAGCTATAGGTGCAAATGTTTCACCATAATCAATTCCTTCCATTTGAGAATATCCTTTACAAACCAATCTAGCCTTGTTTCTTACAACTTGACCATCTTCATTTAGTTTATTCCTAAAAACCCATTTAGTTCCAATAACATTCTTATTTTTAGGTCGGGGAACTAAAGTCCAAGTCTCATTCTTCTCTATCTGATCTAATTCATCTTCCATAGCCTTTAACCAATGTTTATCTTTACAAGCTTCAATAACAGATGCCGGTTCAAGTTGAGAAATAAGACACACTTCTTCATTTTCGAGTCTCCTTCTTGTCATAACTCCCTTGTTCCTATCTCCAATGATTTTATCTTCAGAGTGATTTAACCTTACATACCTTGGTGTCTTCTGAACTTCAGGTTCACTGATCTGATCATCAGTCACAGTTGAATTTTCTAATTGTGTCAGTGTAACTATCTCAGTTTCCTATACCTGTTGAGGCATTGTTAGTTCAATTATGATCATTTCCACTACAGGTTCCCTATCATATGATATAGAGTGATTTCTGTATTGCTCATCCACTTTCACATTTGTGCTCTCCACAATTTTCTGCAATCTTTTGTTATAACATCTATATACTTTGCTTTGAATTAAATAACCAAGAAATATCCCTTCATCACATCTAGGATCAAACTTTCCAATTGAATCATCCCTTTTGATATAGCATTTACTTCCAAAAATTCTGAAATATTTAACAGTAGGTGTATGTCCAAACCATAGTTCATAAGGGGTCTTACCAGTTTCACCTTTGATGTGAACTCTGTTGAATGTGTAGACTGTTGTACTCACTGCTCCTCTCCAGTAGAAGTGATGCAATTTGGCTTCCATCATCATAGTTCTTGTTGCATCCAAAATGGTTATGTTCTTCCTTTCCACGACTCCATTCTGCTGAGGAGTCCTACGTGTAGATAACTGTCTCCTAATTCCATTTGTCTCACAATAACTGTTAAATTCATGAGAAGTGAACCCACCGCCTTGATCTGATCTTAGACATTTGATTTTCAATCCAGTGTCTGTTTCTACCTTTGCTTTAAAGACCTTGAATTTCTCAAAAGCTTCAGACTTCTCCCTAAGAAAAGTCACCCACATCATTCTAGAATAGTCATCAATTATCAACATGAAATACTTATCACCTTGAAAGCTTCTAGTCCTTGCTGGACCACATAAATCAGTGTGAATCAAATCAAGTACATCAATAGATTTATAATGTATGCTCTTAAAATAAGTTCTAACTTGCTTTCCCAATTAAAATTCCTTACATATCAGATTATGAGGTTTCATAATCTTAGGTATATCTCTAACTGCCTTTGTTGAACTTATCTTAACAATACAATCAAAATTAACACGACACAACCTCTTATGCCATAACCAACTCTCATCAATATGAGCAATCAAACATGTCTTATTACCAGTGTTCAAGTGAAAGATATTAACTCTAGTTTGAATACCGATTGCAACCTCCAAACCAGTCTTGTTAATGATTTTGTATTTTCTATCTTTAAACTGAAGTTGGAAACCCTTGTCCACCAATTGACCAACACTCAAAATATTATACTTTAAACCTTCTACATATTAGACATTATCAGTATTATGCTTGCCATCCAAAGAAATAATACCTCTACCTTTGATCGTACATGATTTGTCATCTCCAAATCTGACTTGACCGCCATTGTATTCTTGTAAGGACAACATTTTTCTTTTATCACCAGTCATATGATGTGAGCATCCACTATCAATTACCCATTCATCCTTGTCTTCAAATTTTGCTGCCAGGGCCTTTTCTTCATTCTCTATAGCCGGTGTCGGTTCATCTTCCTTTAAAGCATAGAACACCCATTCCTTTCCATTGCCGGATCCACTAGCAGAGTCTGCTGTCGGTTCATCCTCAGAGTCATCACTTACTCCTTCCTCATCCGCTATGTAGCATTATTTACTTTTCTTGAATCTATATGTGTTCTGATTAGGCTTAAATGATTGCTTAACTCTCTCTTCAAATCTTGCATTTCTTTCAGGACATCTAGATGCAAAATGACCAATCTTATTACATGCAAAACATTTAAAAGGTGCTTTTCCTTCATACTTACTTCCTGTCGATCCTTTATGTACTCTTCTAGCAAATAAGTCTTCAAGTTGCTCAAATTATTCATCCTCTTTCCTCATATCTTCCAATTCCTTTGCATATAAGGCTTTCCAATCACTCTTGCCGGTAGATATTGATGCATGAAAAGCAGGTTCAGATTTTGTAGCTCCAGAGGGTCCAAATTCTTCAAGCTCAAAAGCAGATAAATTTCCCAATCAGAATGTCTCTGTTAACTAAAGTGTTTGCCATTGTTCTCAGCTCATTAATTGTAGTTGTCTTCATCTTGTAAGCCGGTGGAAGGGCTCTCAAGGCTTTGGAAACTATTTCATCTTCACTCCACAACATTGAATTCCCATGACAATCTCATTTACTCTTTCCATAAATACAACAATTCTTTCTTTATCTTCCATTTTCAAGTTTTCATACCTTACCCGGTAACCATCAAGTTTAGCAATTTTGACAGTAGGATCGCCTTCATTCAGAGTTTGCAATTTATCCCACATAACCTTTGCTGATGATTTATCAGTTAATCCCATGATTGCTGATCAGTAAGTGCACACAAGAGCACTTCTCTAGCTCTGCAATCATTCTCAATATTCTTGTCCAAGTCAGCAGGAGCAGGATTGCCAAATGCTGGATCATAAGGTGTGTATCCTTTCTTAGTGATCTCCCAAATATCCTTGCCAAGACATATAAGATGAGTCTCCATTCATATTTTCCATATCCCATAATTTGTTCCATCAAGCTTAGGGATTTCTCTTCTAAAAATAGTTGCCGGTGGATTAGAAGTATTAGCTGCCATAGGATCTACCTCAAGCGGTTAAGCTTCTGCAAAAGAGGACCAAAGCTCTGATACCAATTGTTAGAATAACCGGTGAACAACTGAGAGGGGGGGGGGTGAATCAGTTGTTAACATATTATATCAATTAATCCACTTTACAACCTTAAATCGGAGCACATATACATTAAGTACCAAAATACCAGAAACTGATGCTGGTAAGCAATAAAACTTAAGAATAAAACAATTAACTAACATAATGCAACCATACCACATAACACCATGATTTGTACGTGGAAAACCTAGAAAGGGAAAAACCACGATGGGAAGCCTACCCACAGTTAGATGATACTTCTGCAGAAAGTATGTGATACAATGAGGGGCCTACACATACAGGAAGACACACTGCCTAGAGCGTACTGCTCATTACAAAAGAGTCTCACTGACTACGAAGAGGTTATAACCACCTCAAGATAATTGGACAACAATCCAGTAGAGTGAACTACCAGAGATAACATCTACCATGCCCGATGACAGTCTCGGTTAAGCTCAATATTGGAGGCCTTTGACCTCTTCCTTGAACCCAATTTGATCACCTATGATCAACCAAATTTCCTTCGCATATGATATTACATTTCACGACCACTGTACATATTCCACACGATCTATAATGGGATCTTACATCAATTTATACCAACCCTAAGGCCTAAACCAATTAGGTCGGCCACCTAAAAGATAGTACAATAAGATCATTACATACATCCATATTACAATGATATGCCATGTCGGCTTGAGACCAAAACAATAATAAATAATCCATAAAACATCCCAAAACATCCCGATAACGTGTAGAGTACACGTTAACATGATACCGGTCCATAACCTAGATAGGTACTGAACCTATTATGGGTCCACCACACCAAAGGAATGTCTTCAAGCAGTTGAAGCACAATCAGAGAACATCTTCAGCATCCTGAAATCCATCTAGAAGCCACACCAACACCACTTATGCATCCTGTCAAGAATTCTTAGTAAAAGCTCTACCGGTTAAACCTTAAACCAATGCCGGTATGGGTTTACAAGAGTGTATGATAGCATCAGATTACCAAGTCAATACCAACTAACCAAACCATGCTCGAGAAGCATGTAACACATAAAATCAAACATGCTTTGTTGATCCAAACATGCCAGAAGTGTCCAATAGATAGTCTCTTCTGCCAGTAACCAAAACCTGTCTGCCGATAACAGCTAGTGCCGGTAACCAACCATAACAGCTAGTGTTGACATCAATGACAAAACATCAATGCGACACATAATCAATTCCTTCATAATGCCAATAGAAGCCATGCGGTGCAAAACAATCAAATCAAGAACCCAAGTGGATGGTTTAAAAGTCAATGCTAGGCCTTGCCCTTTCCTTCTCCCTTACTATTATCTTTATCTTTTTCCTTGTAGATCCCTTATGTGAAATTTACTTTTCTAACTCAAGAACACTAATATTATTCTTTGTGATCTATCTATTTCTTTAAACATTCATGTTCATCATGACTAGGTCTTTTGCAATAGGAACATTTGATCTTTTCCTTATGAGATTTCTCACCTTTTCAAGAATGAGCCTCATTGGTTGAGCTATCGTGGTAGCTAATTTTTTATCCTTTCTCTCCTTGCCATTTTAATTTTTTATCCTTATCACCTATTTGTTTATATTCTTTTGTGTCTTGGTTAAAAATTGGGCATGTGAGTTACAAGTTTTAAGAGTTCCTATCTAAATGATATCATCATATTCCTTGGTAAGAGAAATAACAAATTCATCCAAATATGACATGGTAAGAGGGAGGACATGACAAATATGACCGAGAATTAAAAAATAGGAATTGTAACTCCCGCGGAAGATGCCAACGCCTCACTCTTTGCTAACATTAATACTCACTTTATTAATCTAAGAAAGCTTAAATAAAATTGTAGGAACAAAATATGCTAAAAATTACAAACTTACAATAACAATTCCTAGCTTCTCAATCAAGGCTAATATGATGCTCTCAAGTCTATTGATATTCTCAATTGAGGTTCATCCTTAATATCTTATTCTAAAGTCTTTTGAAATTCATTCACCATCTCTTTCCTCTCTCTCCATCAACCTAACTACTCTTGTGCCAATCTTGAGTTCATAAGGAATCGAATTTCCACTTCCACTTGACCTTGTGGATGGCACATCCTATGCATAATTATTATCTTGTGATCTTATCAAAGCTTTGATGCCACTTGATTTATAAAAACATAGGAGATAATATCCTTGCCATTACTAATAATAGGTAACATCATGTCAACTCAATAACTAACATTCAAAACAACTATTTCAACACATTTCAAAGATGTAAACTACAACAACATATGTTCGACATGATGCAACATATAAGAAACATAAAAAAAGAGAGTAATTTTATAAGGAAACACATAAGATTGAAACACCAATTACTTAGAGAAATCCTAAAGGGCGAGTACTCCAACAAGGTGTTAGGCCCAATATGGAAAGCTAATGTACTGAGAGGGGAGGGGTGAATCAATACTTCAAATCTTTTCTTCAACAATAACTTTACTGTTAAGCATAAACTAAAAACTGCGGTAACATAATATAATGCTAAAACAAATAAATAACAATCATACATGATTCACTCCATAACACATACATTTTGGTTACGCATAAACTCTTGGTTAGAGAGAAAAACTGCTGTGGGAATGACACCCACAACTTCACTACTGCAATAATAAAGGTTGCTCGGTTAGAGCTACATGTTTAGCTATTTCTGATAGCTTACCCTGTTAGGAGTATCAAGATCTTTAGATCTACCTTGCTAAAGGATTTTACAACACTTATTCTAAATGCTGCACCTGGTTAAAGGCTTTACAATTTATAGACTTGGTTAGAGTCTTTTACCCTGTTAAAGGTTTCTCTTACAACTCAAAATATTACAATCAAAATCTTACAAAATATCTGCAACTTCACATTTGAAATGTTATAGCAGATTCTATGTGCTCAAAATGAGATTACCTTGCTTATAGCATACCTCGGTAACCCATAAATTTACTCGGTAAACCTTTATGTTTACTCTGTTCCTTGACTGTTCTCTTAAATCCTTCTTGGTGACCTTTGTGTATCTCTGTTAATCGTAACAGTCATAACACTCAGTGCTTTCCCATGATTTTTTTTTTTCACATAAGTCTTGCTCCACACACACATTTGATCCTCAATTCATGCTGTATAAATAGATCTCTTGTAATGACGATCTTGTTCATGCTTCGATCTTACAAACATGATTCATTAAATGAATAACCATACAAAATTATTTCATTGGACATATGTCCTCAAAATCATATAAAATCTATAAGTGCAGTTTCCAATGTGTTAACGGTTTCTTGTTCCTCGATCTCTGTAACACGTTTCCACATATGTGTCTAGTTTCAATGAATCTGGTAACTCGTTTTACTCGGTGTGTATGAACTCAGTATGCCATCTTTGCTGCTCGGTAGTCATAGAACGTTACTCGGTAGACAGCTCGGTGTATACTAGACTTTGTGACTTGTAACTTCTGTAACTGACTGCTCTGTGCTTACCGACTGAATATTTCGGTAGTAATAACCGACTAGGGTATATAGAATGACTTTGGACATAAAACTAATGACAACTTAGTAAATAGTAACACAAGGGTGAGTATATTGCTCTCCATCCCCTCTCTTAGTCAATCATACAAGTGTTATAATGCTGATGAGGATACTTAAAGCCATTACAATGCTTTGAAACTCTTTCACATTTTTTATGAAACCCTATAAATTTTCACTTGCAATTTCATAAAGAGCATACAAAATGAAAGCTATCACATGAATCAACTCTTCCAACTCTAGGTTTGCACAATATATCACACCTCTTTATCCTCTCGAGACACTAAAATGGAAGAACATATATTGATAAAGCAAATTCAAGATCCAAAACTCTTCATATTCCACTTTACCTAAATTATGCCGCTTTGGTCACTTTAGACATGCCTAATCTATGCACTTACCAATTGCAACAAGTGACAAATTTACCATCCTTAATTTAAGATAAAATTTTCAACTTGCTACAAAGACTCCTAAGATTCTTTGAATCACCTAAAACACACTCTTGATATGTTAACAACTTTATTCACAATAAATTACTATAAATATATATCAATTTCTTATCTTAATACCACTAACCACCATCTTAATTAAAATAGTTTTCCACAACCCCACTTATCCAACTTCATCCAACCTAATTTTCAAATCACACACAACCAACCAGATAACCTTAAAACTTTATAACTTCCTTTATCAAACACAATTTTTAATATGCTCAATTTTCCACTCACTTTATGATATTAAACACCCAAAGAGTTGTATGCAACCATGCAAAGTCATAATACATCAATATTTGTTTTTTAATTAAAGCATTTTAAAAAAAAGAAGTCTTCCCACCCATGATGCAAATGGTGTTTGTTGGTGAGATATCCTTCTCCTTACCATCATGAGATGAATGCATAAAAAGCACTTTTGATGGGTCTAAGTCCAACTAGTCACAAACAAAGTAACTTATTGACTTTTTATTTAGGTAGGTAGTTGTTGTGTGGGTCAAAAAGTTAAAGGCAAGTTTGATTTGTTCTCCCTTCTTTTTATCCACACTTAACATACTCAGTCACATGCCCATGTTACACATGGCACATCCTCTCAGTAGGCGGTGGAGAGAGAAAATAGTAATAGTAATAATAATAATAAGGATTTAATTAAAAACCAACAACAAAAACAGAAAAAAGAGGGGAAAAATAACGATTTTTAAAAAAGAAGTTATAAAAACTGCCAACAAAAACAGAAGAGATGCAAATGAGATGCGAAGCAATTGAAAAGTGGGATTACCTAGGAGTGAAAAAAAACATCTGAAGTTATGATTTGTTGGGAGGAATGAAAGACAGATTCATGTTGTAGCTGGGTACAGTGAAGCCGTTGTGAATCAAAACCAGTCCGAATTTTGAAGTTTTAAATTAATTTTATTGTTCTTCAAACCCTAGTAAGAAGAAATCTTTCCGTGCAAGCAATGAGCCGGATGTAAGGAAATCTGTATATAATTGTTGGGTTTGCACTGATCTTTATCTGATGTAGTTGAGTGTATTGAAATCAATTTGAGAGTGCGATCACGGGAACTGCGGAGAGCAGGACAGAAATTAAGCAGTGAAGGTTTTTTTGGGTTTGTAATCTCGATGCGGAGTCGTTATGGGAGGTTGTGTGTTTAATCCGGGTAGAATTATCAGAGATTCATTTTGGTGCAAACAGGGAAGAATGGTTATTTATGTTCTTTATTGTCAGGGACGCAGTGGATACAATATAATTTGAGGTTAGCGTATATGCTAGGGTTGTTTTTCAAAACCCTGAGATTAGTTAAAAGAAAGAATTTTTGACAAGTGCGTGGTATATATAGTAGATAGTGTGTAGTGAAATGCTTTAATTACAATGATTCCTTGAGCTGCTGTAAAGTTTTCTTTTGGGTAAGCTCCGGAGTCAAATCCGAGTAGGAATTGTTAGATTTTTGTGGCGAAAGTGAAACCCTGGATTGAATCCGAGCAGGAACTGTGAGATTTTTTGGGTGTTTAGTATATACAGGAGAAAATTGGCTATGATGAGTAGATATTGAGCGCTTGATTTGGTGAAATTTTGTGCGCTCTTTGTTGCCAAGGAGGTAGTGGCCTCTTATATTATTTCTTGAATGGAGACAGTGAGAAGTGATTAGCACATCATGCCGGGGAGGGAAAAGAACAGGTGGAGTAGAAATTTTCATGGAAAATTTAGAAAGCACTACGCTGTTGGACTTTGTTGAGAGAGTGAGGGCATGGATACCGCGGAGGGCCGATCCATCTAAGATCTCGAGGGACTTTTGGATGCCCGATCACAGCTGTAGGGTTTGCTACGAATGTGATTCGCAGTTCACAATATTTAATCGCCGCCACCACTGCCGAATTTGTGGCCGTGTGTTTTGCAGGAAGTGCACACAGAACACAATTCCTGTGCCATCGGATGGGCGTAGTAGTGGAGAAGAAGGGGAGAGAATTCGAGTTTGCAATTTCTGTTTCAAGATTTGCACCCGGGAGATAATAACATCGTCGTCATCATCATCATCGGCATCACCGTCTCAGTGGAATGGTAATGGTAATGGTGACGAAACACAATTGGCAAACAGCCCGTCATCGCATTCAGGAACGAGTGGCAATTCTAGCAGTCATAGTGGTAACAGCTTTACAACAAATATTGCTTCTACCATGCCATATCCAACTGGGCCTTATCAGCATATTTCCAGCCCTCGTGTTAAGGCACATCAAATGGAGGATGCTTTGCTGGAAAGAGAGCAGGGTGTTCCTCACCTACAAAGCAATGGCAGAGTTGTATCATCCATTGAAGGAGGAGCCTCCTCTCCAAGCAGGTACATCAATAGAGACTTTTTCTTTTGTTTATTGGTTCAGCAAATTCTGTCCGTGGGTGATTTTTTTTGCTTAGATTCCATGACTGAGGAGTGTCCTTGCGCCCCCTCCAAAGTTGGGTGTGATGTTTTGTACAATCGCAACACCTGGGATTTGGGGTTCCATATGAAAGTCCCCCAACAGTTGAGGTTATCCCATTTGACATTTTTACATATCTTTTTGAGATGTTTGTAGCAGGGAAAACGTGAAGGCATGATGCAAGCTTTTAGATAATTGAATTGTTTGGTGGGGGTGTTTTCTTTGAGAAGTATAGAACAGTCTTATATTCGTCTGTTTCAAAAATAAGGAAAATATGTATACTAGAGGCACATATTTGAGAAAAGATGTAGTTAAATTCGATATCGGTGTGACATATCTGTTGGTCTCGCAAAAATGATATTGGTGCAGCCTATCTGCCAGGCTCTTAAGTTTTATAGTGGTGTGGCCTATCTGTTTGGTTTTTATTTTTAACTTTTTTTTTCTCTTATTGGGAAAACTTTCATCTCAGAAGCCACGGTCTGAGAGGTAACTATTATACTAAAAATATGCACCTGGCCTTGTCCCCTTTTCCCCTTATTGGATCACTTACATAAACAACTTTTACCCTGCTGCTTGAATGGAACGCTGATGGGCCGCACAAATAGCCAAGCAACTTTGTTGGTGGACCACAAAGGATCATGAAAATGTATACTAGATATAAGTCACAAAAAGTTTTTGCCTAATTCATTTGCTTACAGTCTAAATGTTTATTTACTTTTGGTTAAAAAGGATCATCAATCTGTGTGCTAGATACAATGCAGGTTTTTTTCTGGGATGATCTAAAAAGTCATTAGTATCTCACTTTGGGTGTTTGCAACATCCCTGTGATGTAGGAGTGATGACGAACGCGATGAATATGGTAAAGACTTAGAAGACACCCAACAAAGTGTCTTAAAAGATTCACAGGAATATTTTGGAAACCATGGTAGTATAGATCTTGATCGTGGATACATTTTACATGATATTCATGCGGATGATAGTTTGAGCCTCCAGAATTCTATGGAACATTCAGTCTACCACAAAGGTTTAAACCAAAATGAAAATTATGGCAAAAACCTATCTGAGAAAATTCCAAGCTTTCAGTCTGATACACTTGTGGAACGCCAAATGTCTGGTAGATCTGAAAGGTCAGGAGAAGAGTCAGAGGATACTGAGAATGTTAATGATTGCAATGATGATTCGGCTATGTTTCAGAGCCAAAGCCCAGAAATAGAACAACCTTTTGATTTTGAGAATAATGGTGCAATATGGATGCCACCTGAACCAGTAGATGCTGAGGATGAAATAGAAAGCAGTATGCTTGATGATGATGATGACGATGATGAAGGAGGTTGGGGTTTGCCACGTTCATCAGGTAGTTTTAGCAGCAATGAATATAAGAGCAAGGACAGGTCAATTGAGGAACACAGGGATGCTCTGAGATCAGTAGTGGATGGGCATTTCAGAGCACTTGTTGCACAACTGCTAAAAGGAGAGGAGGTGTTTGTAGGTGAGGAGAATGATTCTGAAAGTTGGCTTGAAATAGTCACTTCACTATCATGGCAAGCGGCAACTTTTGTCAAGCCAGATACAAGCAAAGGAGGAGGAATGGATCCTGGTCTCTATGTGAAGGTCAAATGCGTAGCTTCTGGGCGTCGTAGTGAAAGGTGATGTATGTTTTTATTGTTTGCTTGGGGCAAGAAATCTCACATATTTGTTTTTAATATTCTTTAGTTTGTTTACTTGCTGTCTACCTTTTTGGGCATCATAATGAAAGATAATTGTTGCTCTCATTTTTTTCCCTGGGCCAAGAAGGTCCAAATATTTGTTTTTGTTCTTGATATGCTTTAATTGTCTGCTCTCTGGTTACCTTTTTTGCATGTTGTAGTTGCTTATAGATCTGTCTGAATGTTAACAAAGGATTATCCTTTAACAGCAAGGTCGTTAAGGGAGTCGTCTGTTCAAAGAATGTAAAGCATAAGCGTATGACACAAAGGTACAAAAATCCTAGGTTGCTGCTCTTGGCAGGAGCACTTGAATATCAACGCATTTCAAACCAGCTGTCATCTCTTGATACTCTGCTGCAGCAGGTTAGATTAATCTTGGCCTTGCAGGCATTTTCCTATCATTAATTAATACATATCGGAATCTGCATCTTAAGCTCTTTTTTTCTATGCTTGTAGGAGATGGACCATCTTAAGATGACTGTGTCAAGGATAGAGGCACACCATCCTAATGTGCTACTGGTAGAGAAAACAGTTTCTCATCATGCACAAGAATATCTCTTGACAAGGGAAATATCTTTGGTATTGAATGTCAAGAAGCCACTTTTGGAGCGTATAGCCCGCTGTACTGGTGCACAAATTGTCCCTTCTCTTGACAATCTTGCTGCACCTAAAGTGGGACACTGTGAACTATTTCATGTAGAGAAATTTTTAGAGGAGCATGAAAGTGCAGGCCAAGTGGGAAGGAGACAAACAAAAACTTTGATGTTCTTTGAGGGTTGTCCAAAACGTTTGGGATGCACGGTGAGGGGTTTATGCTCTTATTATGTGATCTTCATGCATTGCTGTGCTTTTAATTTATTTAAGGATTTTTTATTCCATTATTTTGTAGGTTGAAGAGCCATTTCATAATTCTCTTATGCTTTTTCATGGGTTTTGGCTGTTTACATATTATAGTCTGTTTTTCTGATATGCCATTCATATATTTTGTCCTTTTAAATAGACTTTGTCTAATGCATATTCCTTTTCTGTTCAAATAGTATATTTTACGGTCTTGCAAATTCTTGTATCATGTAACAATCAATATTTAGAGTATGTCAGCACCTAACTTCCCCTGCAAAAGCTAAAGTAATTTTTCTTGTATATGTACTGTGGTTGAGGATACAATGAATAAGTAAGGTGTAAAATAAATTACATTATAAGCTTTTCTTGCTTGCTATTGTGCGAGATTTTCTGTACTTGGTTTTTTAGGTCACTGAATAAAGGCAGTCACATGATAAAAAATAATTTGCAATGTTATTTTTATGTATTTGTCTTCTTTTAAAAGTTGAGTTAGTTTTGCATATAGTTTGATTTGATTAAAGCATATGATGCAAGTCCATTCTATGCATTTTACCATGTATTACTGTACTTTTTTTTGACTCTTTTCACATGACTGTTCTTTATATTATGTTTTGAATTTATCTTATTTATCCCATGGCATTTTGCATTTGGCAGAGGTATATGTTTGATTCTGTTCTCTTGTATAAAGTAATTTTGCTTTATTAATTACCAATGCGATAAACTTAATTCTTGATGTTAGCAAGTTTTTGGTTTTCTTATCCACCCTGCACTTTACTTTATGGGTAAGGTGTAATGTGAATTGATGTTGAATTACATTTTACTTTGTACTCAAGTCTTAAATGATGGATTCATTTTCAGGGTGAAGCTGATGGTGGCCTACTGAAAATTGCATGATTCTATAATAACTTTTCGATGCTATCAATAATCAACTTTGATTCTAACTTGAGTTATTTAATGGAAATTTCCATTTAAGAAAAATAGTTTCTTTGGGAGTTATTTTTAGAAAATTCCTCGCTTAAGAAAGTGTTTTCATGGATGAGGTTCGAATTTAATCGAATTTCAAACTTCTATAAAAAAAATTGAATTTAATCGAATTTCAAACTTCTATAAAAAAAATTGAATTTAATCGAATTTCCTCTATAAAGCACTGCTATCCGCCTCTGAACACAACTCAGCTGGTCGTGGGTATTCTTTGTATATGCTTTGTATCTATTGGGTCATGGGTGTCTGCAACTGCTGGGTTGCCCTCGGATTTTCTCCAACAAGGGTCGCTATTCTGATAATTTATTAGAAGTATACATATATTTAAAAAAAAATAAAAATATAGAAGGCGAATTTTATCCGATTTTTTTTTTTTGATTTTTCCCTTGTCGAATTTCATCCGAATTTCATGGCTGTCGAATTCGAATTCAAATTCAAACCTTGTGACTTCGGTTGATACTATAGTGTATTTCTGATTAAGCTTAATCTTGTGCTACACTGTTTGCAGGTCTTTTATCTCATCATATAAAGAAAACTGCCTGTTGTTCATTATAAGTAACAGTCTTTTGCCATCTGCTTCTAGTGGCCATTTTTGTATTACCATTGCATGACATGAAGGGTTCTAGTTAATTGGCACGAGACTAGCAAGGGGTCTTGTTGGCCTTGATTATTATCATCATTATAGTTTGTCCACATGTTTGGAGTATGACATTACTCTACTTGTAGTATTTTGTAATTTGGATTCCTTTACAACATTGATATGCTCCTTTTTGATGTGTACCAAGCCCAAATGAAGACTTTTGAAATCACACAGAACTTCATGGCTCATACCATTTTTATACTTTTTAAGGAGGCAAAAAATCATGTATTTTCACTCTACTTCACACAACAAACCTGAAATGCTGGAAGATGGTTTTTTCCATGTCCAAATAGTGCCCGTGCCATAACTGTGCCCTTGCGAGTTTTCTTGATGGACTCATCAAAACTCAGAAAGTATTCGCCAATTTCCATTGCAATGAGCTGCCAAAAAATTGGCTTGTCTGATCTGTGAGTTAATTGTGAGGGTACTCGTTTGAAGAAAAAAAGCTGTGAGTACTTGGCGTTTTCCAATGGTTTTAACAAATGACAGCAGAGATTATGCTCCAAATTTTTTTGAGAGGTGAAGGATTCAACTTGGAAGTCTAGAAGACAAGATCATCTCACATCTTCCAGACTCTTTAGTACAACCTAGGATAGACAGGACTATTCAATCACTTTGGACCATAATTAATATTAGCAAATAGACAGTGGATTGGAAGTTTTTTAGCATCTTGTCTGTTGCTTTCTAGCAAAGACCACCAAAATGGGCTGTAAAAATCTCTTTTTGCTAAGGTGGACTAACTAAGGATCTTTATCTGAAAGCCTAACCACCGAAAGGAGTTGACCTTTGAGAGTTTCTATTTATTCCAAATCAAATGCTGGGTGTTTCCTCAAATTGAGCACCCTCCTGAATGATAGCAATCTCACTTTCTTCCTTTACCAGCAGTCGCCAAACTTGGAGCCCATCCATATTAACTAGTTTGAAGCTTTCAAGAAATAGAGGGTAAAAGTTTGTTGAGACCTCCAGCAGCATCCTGAAGTGTCAGTGGTAACTACTGCTTGATTCCTCTTCCTTCATCTCCCACTTTCTTTTAAAAATACCAACCCTGCAGGCTTCTCAAAGATTCCAAGGCTTTCAAGTTTAGAGCTACAAATCCAAGTCTCTTTTCAATAAGAGGCAGTCTTTTCTGCTAACTTGCCAACAAAGAAGAGGGTTTGTGATAACCAAACAATAAAATTCGGATGAAATTCGGCAGGAGGAAAAAATTCGAAAATAAAATCGCCATTAAATTCACTTTATATAATTTTGATTTAAAAAAAAAAAAAATAATATATCTAAAAAATATCATAATAAACAAAATTAAATTTGTTTAATTATAATTATATATTTTAATTTAAATTTGACAAATTTTAAATATAAATAATAAAAAATATTTAATTTTTAGTATATTAATGTTAAATCTACAACTTTTATAATAAATGTTAATATATTAGTTAACATTTATATTATATTGGGCAACAACATTATACTAAGATGTCAGACATTTTAGTTAGCATGGTATCGGGCAAGATTATAAATTTATTTCCTGCGTCTCCCGACGCCGCTACAAACCCTATCGACGACCGAGCATATCATCGACCTGCGGCCCTTCTGCGGCCCGCATACCTCCCGACGGCATTAGCGAAGTGGTCATCTGCCGATGGCAAAAACCTCTGCCTGTTATCCAGCGAATTTTTAACAAATTTTTGCGAATTTCATATGGTTTTTATAAGTTTGCTGGATATCGAACCTGAAGCCGAAAATTCGGCGAATGCGGTGACCAAGTTCTATTCTATGATGATTTTGAGCTGTAAGATATATTCAAGAACCATAGAGAATACCGGTACCGTTTCTTTAGAACTCTTCTCTTAAAAGAGTCACTTTCAGTACATAATCTTCAAGCTATGTTGGCTTCCAAGGCTAGATTCGTTTTCTCATTTATCATCCCTAGGTTATTTATATTTTTTGTGATCTATATAATGTCTAGAACAGTTTGTTTCAATTTTTCTTTTTTTTTTGTTAGTTTTTGTATGTTTTTTCATAACTTTAATCCAGATATGGCTTTAGAGACCTAGCCATCTGGATGTACAGATGCAACCGAGATATGGGCTCATATTCAGATACATTGGAATATGTTATCGGTCTTATGCTGTATTGGAATATGTTATTAGGCTTATGATGTATTGAAATATGTTATCAGGCTTATACTGTATTGTATTCGTAGATGCATATTTTGTAGCAAACAATGATACCTATAGACTGAATGAATGGCTGGCTTAGGTGGTGGTCAGAAGCTGGTGATGAATGGATGAAATGAACTAAGGACACTGATGGCCTGAGGAAGTAAGGCTGGGGACCAGCTAAATGTGGTTCAGGTATTGGTTTGAGTTCACCCCAATCCAGTCAATGATTGTGTGGGAGATCTATGCAGTCTTTGATGTCGACAGTGTGCCTTGTGTGCATATGTATAATGCAAAAGAGCAGATTGATGTAAACCAAATAAAAGCAAGAGTTGTTTAAACCCCAATCAAAGACATGGGGAACTGGGATATAGCTTCTTGTAATGCCTGAGACCTCCATTTTGTCGTTTACAGCTATTCGGAGAACATAATCCTTGCCAAAGGGTATGGTAAACTTATGGATTTGGTTGATCTTAGCAGATTCACAATCTGATTGGGTGGGCAATTGAATTGATCAGACAGATGCCGGTACACATAGATTCAATTACTTTATCTACTCTCTGCTGTCTATGTAATTTTTGTTTCAAGATATGCACTCTGCCAAATCTCATGGCCTGACTTTGGGTTTAAGTTTTGAACACGTTTTTCTATATTAATACAATATATGCAAACTATATTAAAGAAAGAACAGTTGCTTTATTTAATAATCACATTTACATTTATGTTGCAGTTGATGAATTAGCTGACTATATCTGTTGAAAGTCATATGATACAAAAGGCATGCCTGGAAAATGATATTGTCCAAAGAGTCTGATATGGCAAACATCAATACCAAGACAGTGCCTTTATCGATTGTAATAGCTCAAAACCCTCCTTCACATTACAGATAAAATCTTGATATTTGTTTCATTATCTAAGAGATCGATTGTCTTTCAGAGGCATACAATCCCTGTTGAATACCCATAGAACTTTACAGTTCCTTTGGATTTTTTCCCTTTTTATAGAATTATGTACACACTTGCTTAATCAGTTTGTAAGCTTTAATTATCCATTATTTAATAAAATAGAGGGGACCAAATATAATATTAACTTTTGACTTAGTTCTCTGTTAATTACGGGCACAAACATCATTTACATAGAAGCTTGTGCCTAGCTGTAACTGTGGTAACAAAGTACATGAGTGATAGGCCTGTTCGAGTATAATAATTTTTTACAAGCCAATGTTAGTCTTAATCTGTGATGCATATATGAGGGTGGTGACTGAACAAGTTTTGGAGATGGCTTAGATGATCCCTGCAAAATCTAGAGAATAGACATGAACGACGTTCCTCAAAACTAGATGATTTACAATAGGTAATCAATTCATTTTAACATCGATGAAAATGGAAATAAATGGGGAATGTGATACAACATATCTACAAATAATGTTTCAATATACTTTCACCAATGCCTTCACCAAATCAATGAGTGATAGGCCTGTTCAAGCATATTTGTTTTGAGCAATAGAGGATTTCCTCTAGAAAATTATTTAAGTAAAAAATTGATCAATAACAATGCAGTTGGTATGCATGTTTATTGCCATTGAATAAAAGAAAATCTTGTAAATATTAAAATGAAGTTTTACAACAATGGATAATCGATTTTATCAGTAATAAAAATGGAAATAAACAGAACAATAATACAGCATATTTATGAATAATGTTTCAATATAGGTACAACAATGCCAAATCCTATTCACAGTGTTGATACTCGGTATTATCTATGAAAAAAATAATAGTATGCAATTTACAAACAGTGAATCTGAATGCAATCTCCTTGGTTGTCTTCCTCAAGCCGATATAAAACTGCCCGTACCTCATCAAATTTTATTGGGATAGAGGATGCTCTATACATATACTGATTTTGCTCTTGTAGAGGTCATTTTATATATTTTTACCGAGTGGAAGAAACTGTGACCAACTCAACTTCTTCTAGCAGTCAAGGAATTGACAAAGTGTGACAAACATCGGATAGAAAGCTGATGAATTCTTCAGAGTCCCTTTAAATGTCCTCATTGATAGGCTCTTTTTGGCCATTGTCACTCTATGAACCATCATTTTCTATCTTGTTGGAGTGATTGAACGTAATTAAAGTGTAGAAATTGTTGTCGTGTTACTTAAAAGAATATATCCGTGATAGATTTCATTGAACAGTCCCTTTGTTTCTCCTTAGAATCATTTTTAAGTGACAATCTTCCAAATCCCTTTACATACCATTTGAGTTTGAATGCAAATGCCATGTTAGAATTCAGAATATGCTATGTGAATTCTATACCCTAAAGTTTGACATAAACTGTCTCACTTTTTCAATCATACTTGCAAATATAAGTGCTAAATCTGCATACACAAACTTTTGAAAGTAGAAGAAGAAAATTAAAATAATACTGAAATCAGAATATGTAACACTTCCTGTTCAAATATTTGATTATTTAGAATTTGGTCTTGCAGTTATGATGCAAACTAATGAACGCCTAGGGTCCTAAATAGAATGCAACTTGGGTGATCAAACAACAAAAACAATGTCTTATTTTTAGATGTCTTTAACCAAATATATCTCTAAATATATAGTATTGTTGACCTCCCAGAATAAGACATAAAAAGTCTAAAAGTATATATGACTGCTGTCTACCCAGAATAAAGCAGTAGTGCCTGAGAACAGTCTAAAATCAACTCAAAAAAACTATTAAAATCGCCTTAACTTAGAAACAATTGCTGAATGTAACAGGGAATTGTCGGAGGATTTTAAATATCGATGGCTGTGATGGCCAAGTTTCAATGATTGAAATTGTTTCGTGACTGTGTGAAGTGTAAGGACCTGTGATAGGTTGTTTGGTTTGATGCCCTGGATTCTCCAATGATTGGGAGGTTGTTTTTGACTTGAGAAGGTGGCTGATTTATTTTATTGGATGTGATGCCCAAGAGTCTTCTTTAGTGATTGAAGAGATTTGGAGATGAGAGGTTGTAGAGTGAGATGCCGTAGTTGCTGCAGTGATTGGAGTGTTGATCTGCACCTATGATAGGTTGTTGGTCTGATTTTATTTCAACTGATTTGTTCAGTTTTAGCACGTTCTAGTAAGTGCAGACATGATTACTCTTGGTTTAGTGAGTGTGATTGCTCAGAGGAAGCTTCAAATTTTACTCCTTGGAAGTGTAGGCTGTAAACGTTGTTGGAAGAAGTAGATCTGTGGGTTTTTGTGGAAATCATGTTGACATCTCCAATTGATTTTGCTTAGTTGGCTGATCATAACAGGAAGATGGCCAAGGCAAATTGTATCATCTTGGATTTTGTGAAGGACCATTTGATTTCTTGCATTGCTGAAAATAATTCAGCAAAGGAGATGCTTAATGCTGTGATCACTCTTTAGCCAAGTTGCTGGTTTTGGTACACCGGTATGACAATTTCTTCTCTCTTGGGTATGGTATGTTTGGGTATGATTGTATTATATAATGTTGTTCTATGATCATTAGAGATTTGTTGCAATTGTGTACTTGAACCATGGTGGTCCTATGGTTCGGCCCATATCGCACCACCACTCTTGAAAATTTGATAAGAGTTCGAGGTCTAGTGGATCTTGAAGTTGATCTTGTTGGTATGTTGGCAAAGATTCAAATTGTTGCATGTTTGAATTTGAGACAGTAAATTTGAGAAAGTTCTTTGCCTATTTATTTGTATCGGAGTGGAGGATTGGATACACTTGTTAACTATTATGCCTAGTAATTATTGTAAATGTAGATGAAACTCAAGGTGGAAAGAGTAATTTATATCACTATTTCACTTTTTCTTTGTGAGTTAGGGCATGATCAATGACTCATTGAGAGTGAAAAGGGTAAGGTTACAAGATTTTGATCAAACAAATCCTAGCTAGAGAGAAATGTTCTACTTTGAAGGAAACATTGAACAAACCTTTTCCAACAACACCAAAACTAAATACAATGGCAAGATTAATTACAACTAATGACTTCACTAAGTTTTGATTTTTACAACCCATGACCCAACACTAAGATTACAAGAACCGTTTCACAAGAAGAGAATGGGTTGATGTTATTCTTGCACAAAGAGCAAAGCATCAGTAATTCCACCAACATAAACTCAACGTTGACAAGATAATCTTGACAAAGTCTTGATACCTTTCCATTGTCCCAGGACTCTTAGCAACTTTAATGTAGAAGCCAAGGTTGTCACAATCACAATAGCATAAAATCTTTCATAGAATCTAGTACTTCTTTGAGGCAGTCATCAGTTTTATGTTTTAGAGTTAAAAAAAACACTTTAAAACTGTTTTTGGGTGCGTGTTGTCTTTCCCTGCATGTGAGAGTGCTTGGGGTTGTTTCAGAGTGTTTGGGAGCACCCTGGGAGTGCCCTAGCTACCCCGGGTCCCCTGTGGGTATGCCCATAAAGAACCTAGTTTGGCTGGGACACTCCCAGGGTACCCCTGTTGTTGCTCCCAAGATCGGCTTGGATGGGTACAAGAATGAGGCTAGGTTTAGGAGAACTCAACTACATACCCACAAGGAACTTGGTGTATCTAGGACACTCCCAGGGTGCCCTTGTTGTCGGTCCCAAGCTTGGAGTAGATGGGTACAAGATTTAGACTAGGTTCAGAAGAATCAGACAACATAGCTCTTTAGTAGAGTGAAAATCTCTTGGAAGATGTTGCTGAAGAACAAACTTGGTGCCTATGCATGAGGATACAAACCTTGTAGCCACCTACCTAATGTAGATTGTATAACTCAATGATCAACTTGTGATGATTAGGATTATGGTGGAGGATGAAGAGATGATACCCATAGCCTTAAATGGGTTCTCACTAGAAGCTTCTAGCTTTTGATACCCATAGACTAGATTGGAGATTATTTCAGCTAGAACAAGAGAGAGTTAGAACCTAGCCTTCATTAGGAAGATGAGGAACAATGGAAAGAAAGGAGGATGAAGGAATGGTTAGAAGGGCATGGAGAAAAATTAGGTTCTTTGAACATGATGAAGAAAGACTTTAGTCATGTGAAGTGTTCTCAATGCCACTAAATTTGCCACCATACATCTTAGTGTCTTGAGAAGAAAAAATCCAAGTAGCAATGGCAGGGGTTTGCACGGTGTAGAAAAGCTGAAGTAGACTTCCCACAACAATATCATGTGGATCCATTGACACTATTTTTGGTGTAGGATGTTATGCGAACATCGAAAATCAAGGCACAAATCTTCAATAAGAAGTCTTTCAGCCTTCTTCAGGGATAGAAGGTTGGAATACAAGTAGAACTTGGTGATGATGCCACATATCTTGTTACTAGGACAAAATTTGTTTCCTTCCGCATGCCCTCGTGTGATGCTATTGAGTTAGGTGATGTCTAGTATATTTTGGTTTGATGAATAGTCTTTTTTCAATTTCTTGCATGATAGATATACAATGTATTGTTATTTGATGGTCAATAAGCAATTATTCAAAAGCTATGTTCGAGATGGGTCCCGGTTCACATTCGATTCGTGTTTAGGTTCAGTTCGACAGTCTACCCTGTGTTGGTTCTGACTTAACTTTCCTGTGGGTAAAAACATACGGTCTAACAAATCAGAGACATTACCGATGTGGATGCTTCTCGGAAAGTGCTGAATTGAATCCTCAAATGAGGATCAACAAATGCCTTCGACCTCACATGAAACATGGCTAGGAGGATATGAGTGGCGGATAATTCATTACTGGTCAAGGGATAATTTAAAACTTTAAAGTTTTTTTATAAACTTATAGTTCATTGGTATATATTAATAATATATGTTATTATATAATATATTATATTATAATATATAATTATAATATTATAATATATAATTATGATATTATATATCATATATATATATGATATATAATATTATAATATATATGATGTATAATATTATAATATATATATGATATATAATATATAATAATATATATTATAAAGTAATATATATAATATATTATATTACTATATAAATAATATAGTACTATATAATACAATACAATACAATACAAATATACATTATAATATAATATATATAATATATTATATTATAATATAAATAATATAGTACTATAGAATACAATACAATACAATACAATACAAATGTACATTATAATATATATATATATATATATCTGTGTGTGTGTGTGTGTGTGTGTGTGTGTGTGTGTGTGTGTGTGTGTGTGTGTGTGAATTTTACATGTTTTTTGTACTAACGAACCCAAACAAACCGAAACCCCATTTCAAAATTTCGCTGTACCGGCAAACTGGTTCTTCGAACCTGAACCCGGACTGGCAACTTAGTTAAAAAGCATAGCTTTTAAGTTGGTCCACTTTTTGGCTAGAGGAGTTTATGATGGTGGCCTGTACAAGCTTCTTACTAATATAATCAAGTAGGTATGGCAAGATGCCATGATGGAAGAGTGATTAAGCTTTGTGAAAACAATTTCTAAACTTGCTATGGAATCATAGATTGATTCCATGCATGCAATCAATGGGAGTATTGAAGAGAACGTGGACAAATTTATTGCTGAATGATTCTATAAGAAAGAGGGTGTTGATATTTGTTGAAGTTCTTGCTTAAGATGATCAGATTATAGACATTTTTACAGAGCCCTTCTAAAAGTGAAGTTTGAATTACTGAAAAGTGAAGTTGGAGTTGATGGAAAACAACATCATTGTGGAGAGGGGAGTGTTAATTTTTTAGGGGTTGCTCAAGTTGTGATCTGGTGGAGGGAAAATTAAGAGAAATCAGAGGCCCTATTTTATAGTTTTTTGGTAATTTCCATTTTAGATCATTTTGGATGTTGCTGCCTTATTTTGGGTGGACAGCAGTCATATTCTTAGATTTTTGTTGGGTGGATGGTCATATTTTTAGTTTTTTCTTAACACCTTTTGATCACGAAGATCTCAATGTGGGCAAGGTGAGAGCATATGGTAAAATAATTGTTGGTGGCAAGAGTTAGAACAATATTACACTAAAATGCTTGTTGGTGGCAAGCCACACAACTCAATATTGCAACTGTAAGAAAATTTGGAATTAGTAAAATGCTTATTCTGGTGGCAAGCCTTCTAGATTAATTCAAATTGAAAATTAAAATAATTGAAGCTAGTTTTGGCGGAAAGCCTTCTAGAACAATCTACAAAATAAATGCTAAATTTGGCGGTGAGGCACACAAATTACACTATAACAGTATAAAGTCTGCAGCTGTTAGTGACAAGTCTTCCAGAACAATACAAGATTATACTAATTGGCGGAGAACCCCAAAGTTTTTACATGTTCTTTTAAATTAGCTAAATAACAGAATTTATAGTAATGATCAAATATTGCAAATGAGATTCCAATATCAAACCATACTGATTTGCTACTTCCCAAAAGATTCAAAGTAACAACTAATCTGTATGGCTGCATACCATGATTGTACAACAGGCTGTACAATATAAACTTGCAGCTTTATAGGCAGCAGACTTCCTTAAACAAATGTATAACATGACTATTGATGATAAATATTTGCCTCACTATAAAGTTGACCCCATATGATTTGCACCACAATTGATTGGTAGGGCAGCTTGGAAACAAGTATTACTTACTCTTTATAGAGTTGACCCACCATATGAATCGCCTCCAATGTGCATGAGTGTTTTAATTTCCAAATTCAATCCAAAAACTAAGAGGGTTTTCATTCTCTAATTTCAATGCCAAAAGTTTTTTCATTCTTTGGCTAAGAGATGAATTCTAGTGCTTGATCTTTGAGAACGGGGTTTTGGCAACAATACAATGGATGCTTTTTTCTGTACCAAACCTCGCCTTTTATTGGCTATTATATTTCATGTTTCCCTTGTTCTGCCAAGTCTTTATTTTAGAAGTGTGTAGAAAGGCTTTTTTATAAAACATCACTTTCAACCCCTTTTCCTAACTACACTTTATAGGTCCACCATTCAACATTACATTGGACCTTTCTTTTTAAATAAAATCTAAGTTGTTGGTTTTGGTACATTGGTACAACAATTTTATTTCTTTGGTATGGTATGTTTAGCTACAACCATTCATCATTGATCAATGATAGTGATAAAGATAAATGTCAATTGATAGTTCAAAATTTAAATATTATGTCATATATCACATATGTTTAGGACGACATCCATATTGACTCTAGCAGGCTCTACAACATATGCATCCAACTCTAGTAAGCTCTACAATAGATGCATCCAAGTTGGTACACTTAGGGTTTATATCCCAATTCTTCGTTGCCCCTTCCTCGTAGTCATCTTGCTTATGTGATAGGAGACGCAAGTTTGAATGTTTATAAACCAAGTCTACTGTTTTCTTGCAGCCAACTAGTTATGCTTTACTGAGTGGATGGAGTATTTACTTCAATTTTGTTAAACTGAAGAACTTGCAACCTGTTGAAACTGGAGAATGGTAAGTACTAAAGAAATTAAAGAATGGTAAGTACTAAAGTTTACAAATGTTAAAAAAAATGCTTACTTGTGATAGAATCTCGATTGCATTATGCTGGAGGAACAAATTTTCTTGCTCGTGGACGTACCACCATGTATGAGCTTCTTCCTTGTATTGGTCTCAAAGAGCACAAATACTATGATCTCGTCTTGAGATGAACTTGCCAAACTCTTTCATAACACTATCCACCACATCTGGATCTGGGAAGATTCTTTGGAATGCCAACTTGTACCCATTAGCAACTTCACTATCTTTCACTATCTCTATATGGTGCAGTTCTAAAGCATCTTTGTGCTATAGCTTTTGGGGGATAATGCATATGCAAGGAGATGCAATGGTGTGTACATCTTCTTCTGGTGGTGCTGAATGGTTTTTTCCACACTTTGGCAAAATGTTCTTTGGTGTCATTCTCTTTTTGTGCTATTATGAGCTTTATTTTTTCTATCATGGAGTTAATGCCATCATATCTTTCCTCCAAACATGGCTGCTCTATATCAGCAAACCTAATCATACTCATGATAGGCTTGGTGAAACTCAAGACAGTTCACATAAGCCCATCTATAATCATCTAGGAACAATGACTTGACCTTGTGGGCCCTCTTTGAATTTGATTGCTTCCAAATACACCATTGGTGGGTAATGACCATGGCGCCCAATGCCTCTTGCACCTCACAAGTCATTTCAAAACGACAGTGTGATGCATATTGGGTCTCAATTACCTATTGCCGTGTAAAAAATAAGTTAATAACACATTAAAGTATAAGTAAACATGGTAAAATTAATTAAATAAATTTAATTTCAACAATTCCAAATTCGAGGAAGTCTCAAAAATGCCCTTTGACATTGATGGTTTGTCACAAACACTTGGATCTCCTCAACGTTAGTGCATATAGCTTTCACTATTTGAGTTGCAGTTACTTGCATCACCAATTTAAGGGAGTGTATGGTACATGGTGTCCAAATATGTGTGCATATTTTTCCTCAACCAAAGCATGTATTGCCCTGCATTTTTTCGCATTGTTTGTAATGACTCAAATAACATTTTTAGTACCCACCATCTCTATGGACTCAATAAGGATCTTAGAAATGAATTTTGTTTCTTTCATTTGCCCTTCACAATCAACTGCCTTTAAAAATTTTGCCGCTTTGGGGAACATTGCAATAATATTCATTAAAGGTTGGTTTTTGGAATCTTTCCATCCATTAGAAATAATAGACACTCATTTTTCAATCTGAGAATCCCTAATTGATTACCATGAAACTAGAAGGTGCATTATTGATTACCGTCACCATGTCTTGCCAATATGGTGATCTCACCAAGTTGAAAGGAAAATTGGCATAAATGCAACATGCAATATTTTCCTCTACAATGTTGCTTGTTTCATTTTGAAGTGCCTTAACTAATGGGCCTCTTTTGCAACGAGGGGAAGGATCTTCTCGTTGGATAGAGGGCGTCTCCATGAAAGGAAGAAAACCATGTTTGTAAGTGCCTTTATTGATGTTTTCCTTTCTGATGGGCGAGGTTTTAGTTTTTTCTTTTTCACTCATAGCATCGCTTTTTAATATTCTTTAATGAATGTCATAATTTTTCTTTTGGCAACCCCTTCTTATTTTGTCTTTAACATATTCTAATTCCATGCCTACTTATAGAACATAAGTGAGCTTTCACTCAACTATTGAGCTCTTACCACACATTACAATTCTAAATAAAAGCCCCACCTCCTGGAAGTTGATTAAGCATCGTAACATATTTACACAGAGGATATTTTTGATCATATTTTAAATGAAAAAAAAAGTGCAACCCTACAATATGTATAAACTAAAAAAAGTTCAAAACAAACACCAAAAATATTATAAAAGATCTTAACTTGATTTTTTTTCCACCTTGAAAATTTTCATTTAAAAACTAAAAAAATCAGTTAAAATGCTTACTTTAGATGACCAGATCCTCTTAGTGCAAGTTATATTCACCTTTTTGGCACTTTGTGATCATTCTCCTTCGTAAAAGACAACTATCTTTCAAAATGCAAAAGTGGCTCAACAAGAATTTGTTTTTGTGAAATGGCGTTGTGTTTGTAAAGTGGGGCGAGTTGTAGATATTAGGCAGCTTTTTAGATTTTATTTCGAAAAGTGTTTTTTTAATAATTGCAGCTTATCCCATATGCAGACCTGCAGGAGTGCCTGGAAGCTTCTAGGGAGTGTTTCACCCACTCTTGGGGAGATCCCATCGCTACTCCCACTCCTGGGACAGTTGGGTACAAGTCTGGGACCCCATACCAATGAGCCCGATAACATAAAATAAAATAATTCGAGTTGCCTTTTTCATAAGATAAAGTCATCGGGACAACTTGAAATATTATTTTAAGCTTAATCAGAAAAATGGACATGGTGTATATTCTAGAGTTTTTTAAAAATTAAATACATAAAAATAAGAGATTGCTTTTTGATTGCCCAAGCTAGAGTCTATTTCATTGAGTCTATCATAAGTATGATCAAGGTTGTAAATATGGGTCAATTGTGTTTGGCAATATATATGACATGGACTCAATGCTAGAAAAAATATATAAGCTAATAGCCAGCTAAAGAGTATGACTCCACGAAAACATTTTGGAAAACAAATGAAAAAACTATAGTTGATTGCTGGATGAAGATGACCAGACCCTTGCATCTTATAGCATTTGCTTGTTGCCCAAATATTACAACACTAAGACACTTCTTTTGTTCGAGAGAGTGACAACATATTGTGAAAAAAAAGGGTGGCACTGTGTAGAGATGTTGAAGTTAGTGATGGGTACAAGGTAGAACTCACTAGACTCTTCGCAACTTCAAATATACAGGACACAGTGGTGGGTAAGTTTGGAAATTTTATATTTAAACAAATCAGTCTTAGCACTTTTCTTGACAAGTAAAAGTATGCTTTAGACATGGTGGTACCTCTATGGCCAAAGCTCTGTTTACCTACAGCGTCTTGCAATCTCTATCACAATATGCCTTTGTTATTTTTTATCTTTATTCAAAGCATTTTAAAGTTTGTCTGAAGTGTAGAATTCACTAGACTCTTCCTAAATCCAAATGTAGAGGATATAGTGGTGGGTATGTTTGGCAATTTTATATCTTAAATAAATCAGAGTTTTAGCACTCCTTTAGGTAAGTACGAGGATGTATGGACATGGTGGTACCTCCATGGCCAGGGCTCTGTTTACACAGCATCTTTCAATTTAAGCTCTATCACATATATGCAGTTGTTATTTTTTGTCTTTTTATTTTCATAGCATTTTAAAGGTTGTGTGAAGTGTCTGCTATATGTAGGTTACATACATTTATTTGGTATGAGTATTACTGTACCAATCATGGGCTGCTCCCTGAGTTATAAAGCAACTAGTGGAGTGCTATCTGTCTCTAATTTTTTATGTTTCGAAAGGAACAAATGACTAGTTGGAGTCATGCTTGATATACTATTTTTTGATGAGTCTGATAGACTTGTTTTTATGAACTTTTTAGTTAGCAGATGTAAGGCAGGAGGATGCCAGATCTTTATTCTCAAATAAGCAGCAATTCAAAGAAAGTTCTCTACTTGCTATTTAATTGGAAAAATGAAACAATAGAAAATCAGATATAAAAACAGAGAAAGCAATGAGATGAAAACTTGGCTAAAGTCCTTATAGATCAAAATGGCATGATGCGTCTGTGGGGGCCTAAAAAATCTAGCTTTACATTTTACATTTACTGCTTAATCATATTATTCATCTTGTTTCACTAGCCCTTTCAGTCTTTTCCATACTTTTTGACTGACTGAAATTTTCATTTGTATGTCTTGTATCATGTTCATGGATCCATCAGTTGTACTACTATGTATTCTAAACTTGGTTTGTTGTCTTTATTAGATTAAACCCAGGTTCAGGGTTCATTCCAGAGAGATTCAGTGAACTTGACAGGTTCAGATAAAATCTGTGTCCCTCTTAGCTAATGATGATCTCTCTATGTAAAGTTATATTATACATGTCACATGGCAAGTGATTTGTGGACAGATGGTTAATGGTAGCAGTTATGACTAGTGGTTAAGTGGTTCAACTACCTTAATCTCTATTAATAACTAAATGATATGTTAAGGTGAGTGTTGAGTTAGTAGTGTTTGGCTGGATGCTGCCATGACAGTTCCACCTCTGTCCACCAATATGTATATCCAACATTAGGTAATACTATAAAGTCATATGCTTTATGCCTTGGTTTTCTATAAAATAAAATCACATGCTTTGTGTCTTGACTTTCTCCGAATCTCTGTTTTTATATTTGATTCTCAATTCTTTGGATTTTCACATCAATGACAAATAGAGAGCTTTCTTTGTATTGCTGCTTATTTGAGGTTGCAGATTTATTGAATGAAATATGGTGTGTGGTGGTTTAAGAAAAATTAAATTGGTTTCAAATTTTTAGTTTGGTGAATTATACCTGAAGTAGCAACTTGTTTTTGAAACTCTTTACCCACAAGATGATTTAATCATTTATGAAATTATGATGCTTGTTGGTTGTTAAATTTGATCCATATTATTTGTTTGCGATCACTTATTGCATGTTAATAACTTAATAGTGATTAGATCACTTTACAACGGTCTTAAAGTGACATATCAGCTTGAAATGAATTGTCAAAACAATCAAATTAAGTTCAAATAAATTTTTTGAGGATTGCTAAACACCCCTTCATATGCCGAAAAGAGTTCAACTTTTTTACTTTGTTCAAGTTAATTTTTGTTTAATCTTGTCCTTATAGGTCTTGTTTAAGATGTAAACTTTAATACAGTGCAGCAATTGTTTGTAAATGAGTCATTTGTATAAAGCAAAGAGTCAAGTCAATAATGTCATTCTATTGATTTATGTCGTATCCTAAGTAGTTTATTAAGATAAATTGTCAATGGTGAAAGTGAGATAGAAAGAATTTGGGGAGTAGAGTATGGGATGCTAGGAGAGGAGATATAAGAGTTTTGATTTTTTCTCTTTGTAAACTGGCAAAATTGAGTAAGGCCATCATCATAAATCTTCCTGGTACATGAACATTATACAGTTAGAATAAGGGATGTTTCATACAAGTTCCACTCGATAAATCTGTTAGATACTCTGTTGTCTTGAGTTTGGTTTCTGAGTTCCTATGTAGATTATATGAAGACCACAATTTTGTTGAATGAGTTAGCAGTTTGGGGATCTTGTTATTATGTCTATATCGTGATGAAATTAGATATATGCTCTGTTTATCTGTGTCTGAATGACATAATTTTGAAGTTTTCTAGTCAAAGGCATGTGGAAGATTGGCAGATATGGATGGTCCATATCAAGTTTAATATGTCAAACCTCCATGACAAGTTTTAGATGCCGAAATCCCATGAAGGATTCTAAGTATTGGAAAAATTAAGGTATTGTCAGAAGCCTTAGAGATTTGTTTGACTACCCTGGACCTGAAAGTTCAATACTTTCAACTATCTCCTTGTGAGAAGTTCAATACTTTCAACTATCTCCTTGGAATCTAAATTTGTCTTCGAGATTTGTTTGACTACCCTGGACCTGAAAAAAAAATACCATCTCTGATTGTGGCTTGCTATTGTGACTGGGTTGTTCAGTGTAACAAATGCCTTGGATTGACCCACATATAAATGGACCATTGAAATTCATTATTGCTACCAATGTTTGGTTATCGATGATTCATGTAGCAACTCTGATTCTAGTTGACAGCAATGCTGAACTCAAAACTGTGGTCGATATCAACATTTGAACCAATCTTTTAATTAGTTGAGAACTATACTTTCTTGCTTCCATTGCTGCATTTTTGTGGATCTCCGCAGACTCAACTTTGCCCCTTTTCTTTGTGAGGCAGAACCCTCCCATATGACCTGAGGGGTTGTGTTGGCGGGCTTGAGGTGCAGTGCCCTGCAGCTCAAGCTGAGTCATGTGTGGAAGATCAACCATTCATCTTCCATACTGTGGTTCCTTAGCTTTTTGTATCATCCATTTTGTATGTATGTACATTGATTGAATTAGGCAAGATAGATAGTCATTAATCTTGTTAAACAGATTGTCACTTACGCAACATTTAGATATATAATTTATATATCTTTGGGATTTATGGTTGGATGTTTTTTGATATTTTAGTTTCTGATTTCTTGTTTATAATTTGATTCTGTAAATAACACACTCAAATTCTAGCAATTTAGAGTGTTGTCCACCATATCTCCCCGGATATCAATCTGGAATAACTCACCCATATGTTGGTATATACTATATATGGTTTATTTTAGGTCAAACTAGAAGTACAACTACTGACACAAATGGTAAATGCACACATATGGGCGTGATGTTTGTCTCACCAAGATACCAAATACAACACCTGACCTAAATACAAGTACAACTACTGACACAAATGCCAACAAAATTTGATGATCACTAGAAGTGACACAAAGTGCAGTTACCAATAATTTTGTATGGAAAAACACATGCTCATATTAGAAAACTGTTTTTTGAGTCCCATCATCAAATGAAATTTGGAATATTGTCTTGTCTCAAGTGACTATTAACTTTTCATTGTCTATGCTGTAATGTTCTGGTTATCCATAGTGTTTAACCAATTGCTTCTGCAAAGGGGTCATGTATTGAGTTCTTACTTATAAAATTTATATGCCTGTAAGTTGTAATGTAAAATATGAACACCATATATTGTATGAGTGTTATTTGGATGGTTAGTTGAGTAGGTGTGAATGGGTTTGATATATTTAATATAGCGGAATAGTTGTTATTTTCTGAGCATGAGAAAAACATAAAGCAAACTGCCTATGCATTTATTGGCATCTTGGAGTTTCCCATACACATGGTCCTAGGCAAAGAGTACCATAGAATTATTATTTCAGCTAATCACTTGCTCATCATAGGCAACAGTGGCCATCATTTTAGCTTGTAGGAATCTGCATAATAAAGCTACATATTTATATTATTTTGAATATATATCTTTGTTTCTTTTGTTGTTGGATATTTCAACAGTTATTAAATTATGATCATTATCTCGTTACATGAAATATGGCTGCAGCATTAATTGAATATAATTATGGATGGATTGTATGCTTATCTTCATAGCTAATCTTTCACAGATAGGTTCTGGAACACATTGTACATTTCTGGCGAGCTGCAGTTAGGGGTTGATGTGTTAGCATTCATGTGTGAATGACTACAAAAAATGCTTGGCAAATGTCACAATATTCAAGGAAATTGGGAACCATTTTGGTTATGTTACTGGGAGCCCATCTTGTTTTAATTGCAGCGGTGGAGAAATGGCAAAGAAAGAAACAGATCTGACATGGATAATTGGCTTGCCCAATAGGTTGCAATTTGGCAGTAGGTACCCCGCTACATTGCTTTCTTCTTGGCGACTGTTGCAGTGTTCGTGTGGATCTATCTCTCATTTTAATAAAAAGAAAAATCAAATTTTGTTATCTCCCTTAAAAAGCACGAGGATGTTTTGTATTAGTGATCCTGGAAAATATTTGCAATTTTGATGCATATTTTGTTTTTTTTGAGAAATAGATTTCCACCAGAAGACATTTGTAAAAGCTCTTCTCAATAGTCTGTGACTCTGTAAGTGCTTTTGTCCAATGCATGTTTTGTATTATCATGGATGAGATCTTTTAGAATAAATAATTCATGTCTAGGACAGAAGTATGAGAAGATTGTAAAAATGACTATTAATGTTCTTCAAGTGTTCAAAAATGTTTGTTTTGTGTATATCATAAATTAATGAACGATACCAGTGAACATAATGTGTTTATTTAAAGCTAGGTGCACAATGAGGCATTTTTTCTGCGGACATGGAAGAAGACTGTGTTGGATGGTATGTTCAGTACACAAGTTGCTGAACACATAGAAAGATGTGCCTGCCACCTAGCATAGTGGCTACAGGCACACATAGGAATGTTGAAGAAGGATGCTTTGGAAGAAGCAAGGAATGTGTCCACATGGGGGAGCATGCTAAGAATATTTTCATCTGAGAATGTTTTGGGGTGCATCAATATCATAAGGAGCCTGAACACATGGGTAGTTGGTGTGGTAATCATCAACTCTGTGAATCTGATTAATCTTGGAGCAGGATTGATTAGATATGGAATGACGATTTACTCTGTGAAACTGATAAAAGGAACATTAGATATGCAGGAAAATATGTTGAACTGTGTGCATAGTACATCCTTTTGACAAATTTCAGTGTTCAAGACAAAAAGACAGTTTGAGATCTCACATTGCAGTATATTTAAATCCCACAATGGGAGCTGTGTTGTATCTGCCTGGGTGTTGGAACACAGATCTCTAATTTTCAATGTTTCTGCAAATTTCAGTTCAAAAATTTGGTGCTTGATGTTATGGCACATGGTGATGTATTTCTCTAGTAGAAGATATTAGTGAATGTTGAAATCCATGCAAGATATGGCATTTGTAGGCATGAAGAAAAAAGAGAGAATGCTTAATGTGTTATGTCAGGATGCACAAGAAGTTATAGTGGAATGAGATGCATACTAGTGTTACAAGACTCCTCTGAATTGTCTATGCCTGGCAAATCCTGAGTTGGGCAGAGCAAAATAGGTTCTGTGGACTTGTGACTGGGGTACTCGGTCAGTCCTGCAGGGTAAGTCTTAGTTGGGTTTGTGAAAATGAGGGGAGAAAAGAAAGAAAAAAATGAAAATGCTTAAACATAAAAGCATGAAAGTCAAGATTTTTTTGAAGAATTTGGAGGACTTATGGAGGATGGCCTTGGGTCTCGTTAGGGGCACTGCCCCTCAAAAAAGAGAAAAAAATGAAAATGCTCAAACATGAAATGAAAGTAAAGTGTTTTTCTACGATTTTTGAGGACTTATGGAGGATGGCCTTGGATTTCGCTAGTTGGGAACGTTGCCTCTAGAGACCCCCACAAGGGGCACTGCCTCTTGATCCCATTGGAGGTGTTGCCTCCCAACCCCCACAAGGGACACTATCCCTTGACCCCCAACACCATTGGGGGTGTTGCCCCCCAACTCTCACAAGGGGCACTGCCCCTTGACCCACAACACCATTGGGGGTGTTGCCTCGGGAACCCCACAAGAGGCATAGCCTCTTGACTTCATTAGGGGTGCTACTCCCAAATCCTTGCTCTAATTCTAATCTTTTTGGGTCATGTTGGATGGAAGAGGAACATTTTTTATCTTTTCTACCTTGTCCCAATAAAATTCCTTGTAAATAAATTACATTTATACTTTTAGTTTGCCAAGTCAAACCCTATCCTAAGTAACACTTCTAAGGTTGTAGCAGCATTTGTAGACTTATTTGAGATACAAGCACATGACTCCACATAGAGCTAGTAATGTTGGGCTGAGGGATACAAGTTCCTTTCTATCATAGCTTATGACTCCATATTGTGATTTTTGCTTTTTATGCTATGGATGTCGTAATCTATGAGTTTTGTACACCTTAAACACACGACAATATTTATATATCTAAAAATGTTGTTTTCTTTAGCTAAAGTCCATTTTTATTACTCATGTGATTGCTGTATGCTTGTATATGTGATGAAAGTAGCTTCTATTTGATTATGTTATTGTTACTTTAAAGTTGGTTTACTAAAGGCTGAATGAAGCAAGTTTTAAATCTTAAAAATCTCTATACTTGAGGGTTTTTTCAATTTGCTGAGTCTTGGCCGAGTTGGGTGCTGAGTTTGAGTCCAGGTTAAAAATCAGCTTGCCGAGTCTGAGTCTTGTAACACTGATACATACTGAAGGTATATGTGTTGAATCAAGATGATTGTTGCAGGAATGTTGGGTGCAATTGATGGGGGAATGATATCATTGCATGGTTTATGAGCATATGATGGATTGCAAATTAGGAGTCTCAAGAATAGCCAGCAAATGGGTGCATGTCTAAGAGGAGCACAATTTGTAAGATGTGCCAGAATATTCCTGATGGTTTGGGTCTCTCAGTGACATACATTGCAGATCCACTGTGGCTATTTATATGTAGAGACAACATTGTGAGATGCAATAAGAGTGGATTGAAGAGAACTATGAAAGCATTTAGTTTGGACAATGATGGCAAAGGATTAGAAGGGTACTGAAGTGCTCTTTCTGCTCAGGTATGAAGAGGTTTGAGCTTTACAAGAATAATGTTAGAAATGTGCAAGATTATGGCTACTACAGAAGCAGACTTGCAGGAATCATTTGAAGAAATTCACTGTGTGAAAATGGCGAATGGAGAAGAGGATATAGTGCATGCAATTTTTTATTTTTCGCATTGAGCTTTCAAGTGCATGTCAAGATTAGGGAGTGCATGAAAGGAAGAGCAAGATAGAGTCCACATCTGTGCATGCTTATGGCAATAAGGTAATTGCGTGACAGCACATTGATAGAATAAAGATTTTGTGGGTGCAGCTTTAGTTCTTTTTATCACATGTTAGTTGATGTACTTCTCAAGCTCAAGTACTTGTTATGATAGAGTGTGCATGAAAGTAAGAGCAAGTTGTTAGCATGGGCATCCATACACATGCTTGTGCAGGTATAGGGTAGTAGTTTTAGCTTTTAATAATGTAGAGACTAGTTGTTAGTACTCCTCAAGCTCATGCATCTTGTTAAGAACTGCACATTATAAAATTTTATGCTAAGAAATATGTGAAATTATGCTGAAAAAGGTGTTTGCAAGTTGAATTCGGAGACTGTTTATTGTGTATTTTGTGGAAGTGGAGCAGTTCTTTTTATAAATTTTCTGTTTCTAAGAGAAAGCACAATAATTCCTTGGATGCTAGCCACATTGGCGAGAATCAGCTAGAGATGAACTGTTTTGTATTGTATAGGACAATGGATGGTGAGGAAGTCATGATATCAATTTTAATTGGAATAATGATTTGTATCTACATGTGTGTTATTAGCATATTCTTTGAGGGTGATGTGCATGTGCGCAAGGCTTATTCCTTTGTAAAAGACTTTTTGTTGCAGAGATTCATTCCATGTGGCTGTTTTAACGGTTAAAGCATTCATGAATTTTACGTGTGGAATTGAAAAGTGATCCATGCTTGTGCCAATTGAGACATAGTTTGAGCTATGTATCCATTTTTCATTGCTATATAGGCCTGCATGGTGGCTGGTTGCCTGGGAATGCCAATGAGATGTGGATACCACACAGACTCTCCCAATTATAGATTACATTATTGTTTCAGAATTTGCTGAGTACTTGCCTAACTCATGACTTATTTTGTCAGCTGAGTAAATTGCTTAACGGAGTTATGCCAAGTTAATGAATTGAAGTATTTTTTTTTAATTTGTTGAGTTGCCAAGTGCAAGTCAAAAGTGGGTTTGGTGCTTTATACTTAGTGGTGAGTTTTGAAATTATGGATTATAGGTATAAGTTTTACAGATTGATAAGGGGTAATGCTGTTTGATGAGAGAATTTGATGGTTGACAGCTTCCTTGTAGATTGTATGAGGATGATGGGGAGCACATGCAGGTTCAGTATCTCAGCATGTGTTGATGGTGCATGATGGATTTGATGTGTTGATGAGTATGTTATAGGTTCTACCCACATGTAGCAATGCGTGGATATCTCTGTTGAATGAAGAGATGGGGTGGGGGGACAATTGAACAATGCATATTTGAGAACCTTTTGGATGAATGGAAGCAAAGCAGGTTGGTGTGATGTGATTGGGCAAATGTTATGCCCACACAGTGACGTGTCAATGGTAATAACATGTGCTTCTTCCAATAACAAAAGACATGATTGATTTGAGAGAGTTGTTGGTGGGGCATCTACCATGCGATTAATTGACGTATTGTTGGTCATGTATAGGGACCATTATGTGAAAAGTATGTGTGCATGGAGTTATGGTTATTATATAGTAAATGTGCACCAAGTGTTGCACTTGGGATGATATTCTATTAATTATTAGTGGCAAGGGTGTGAGTTGGTAAGTGGATTAGAAACATTAGATGTAATTAAGAGGTCTGTTGCTATGTTTAATGTGCATGAGAAAAGCATGCACACCCATGCATGTATTGGCATCTTGGATATTTCCATCTATCTTTGTTTTCAGCTTATGAGCATTTTCTGGTGATGTGTTCATCAGAAGTGTTGTTTCTACCCACTTTCAAAGTAGCAGTTCTCACATTGGAGCTCCATCATCATATTTGTTTGCAGATATACCTTGTGTTCCTTTGTTATTGAGTATTTGCAGTAGGTATTTTTCCTATACCATTGAATATGACTGCATATTTGGATGAGATTATGGTTGAATGTACATTCATTTCTCTAGCTAAATTTTCAAAGTGGATCTAGGAATATTCTGTGCACTTTGGGTGAGCTGCTCATAGGGGTTGATATGCCAGTGTTCATATGCGAAAAAAGACTACTATGGAATACATAGCCATTGATAAAGTGCAAGTTGAATTTGCTAACTGTACAGTTCATGCAAGCATTTGACTAAGAGTTAGCTCCTTCCGAGCATTAACATGAGTAATACACAGCTCCTTTCAAGGTTTAACATTTGACTATTACCTAGCTTCTTTTGGGCAATCACACAAGAAACCAACTATGCAAGTCCAAGATTCACAACTTAGAATTCCTCATCAAATGTCACTTTGGGGATTTGAACTTGGGTCTCTACAATGAGAAACCCAGTGCTTTAATGGATTGAGCTCAACCCCTTTGGCTACACACTGTATTTAAGATATAGAGTCATATGTGAGAGTCATGCCTGACAAGAGAAGCACGTGGGATGGAAAATATCTTGTAAGATACATGAATATAATTCCAACTGGACAGATGTTCCTCCAAATGTATAATTAACCAATGAAGAAGATTGATTGTGAAGGTGCTAAATATTACGGAGTGTTGTGATTTATGCTATAGTTATGTTGCCTTCAATGAGTAGTTGATTACAGCTTCAAAACATTTGTCAAACCAGCAAGATGCTTCAGTCATATCTGGACATCTCCGATTACGTTCACATGTTCACATTTACACCTCTCGTGGTTGGTCTTTAATATATTTTGCCATTGGGAGTCACAAATATGGGGGGCATATTATGTTATTGACATTAATGAGAGGAAAAAATCCTTATGGTTCTTTCTCATGTATTTTACAAAGAGGCTTTAGCTATAACAACATACCATGAACTATATATTTTGATAATCTTTAATCCTTGGGAAATAAAGAGCCCTTCATGCAATGGAATAATTTAAGTGGTGTGAGTACCTGATTACTTGTATTTACAGTTATAATTCTTTTTGCCATCAAGAAGGGAAAACATTGCTCAATATCAACATAATTATACATGTGACCACCTGTCATTTATAATCTGAAGGGGCTTCCTGTCTCTTTTGTTGGTAATCTATTGGACTACCAATTACTGTGGCACTACGCAAATTACCCCTACATGAGCTTGACTTTATCTTTGCTGATTTATAAGTTAACTGTTAACAGCATTATTGCAGCCTTGCTTCATATCCCTTAAAAATCTAACTCCTAGTGGAAGTGTTATCTCTGGGATGCTTGCTAACATGAAAAATCAGGTTTTCATATTACATCAAACTCACTGCTTTGAATTTTTTTGTCTAGATTGCTATTCTTATTGTTAATCATTTGCAGAAATTAAGGGACACAATATTATATTTTGCTTTCTTGTCAATATCTATTAATAATGTTTGCTTTACACTTGACTTTCAGGTTTTACTCATGGGTTCCAATCGTGATGAATTGAAGAAAATCAAGCATGTTCTTCAGTATACAGTCTTTGCTGCTTATCATTTAGCCCTCGAGACCTCATTCCTTGCAGATGAAGGTGCTACCTTGCCAGAGCTTCCTCTGAAATCTCCAATAACAGTTGCCTTGCCAGACAAACAATCTAGTTTAGATAGGTCTATTTCTACAATCCCTGGATTCACTGTTCCTGTTCCAGAGCAAATTTTTTCAGGAGAATTACAAACCTTTAAAGTAGACAATTCAATGCCAAATCCCTCCTTGTTGGCTGCTAAATCTCCAATTCTTGATAATGAAGGAAATGGTTCATCTGGGTCTTTGTCACAATTGACCGATAAATCGAGTTCCCTTTCTAATGGTCCCGTTGAAACAAGAATTGGTTTTAGGACATCTTCAGAATCTGCATATGATGAAAGTACTAGGGAAAAGCAAGATGTATTCCCAATAGGTCAGTGGCATCCTCTTCTATCTGCTCCTTTAGGTAGTGTATCTGCTCTGTCAGCATCGCTAAGGGCAGGCTTGGATGAAATGGGGGCTCCAGTAGACTCAGATGCATTTGAAAAAATCACCTCAGATTTTGAAATTAAGGAGGCAAAGTTTTCAAATACAGTGAATGGTTTTGTGACTTCTGTTGCTTCCAGAGCTTGTCTTGCTTTTCAAATGACTGCAGAGGAACCATCTTTGGAACTGCTGAAGGAGAATCAAGAAATTGTGGAGAATGAAATGAATTCCAAGAAATTTGATAAGCAAAATGCAGGATATAGGAATCAAGAACAAGTTCTCTCAAAAGAAGATTTTCCACCTTCCCCATCTGATCATCAAAGTATATTGGTTTTGTTATCAAGTCGTTGTGTGTTGAAGGGGACAGTGTGTGAGCGATCTCAACTTTTTCGCATTAAGTATTATGGCAGTTTTGACAAACCTCTTGGAAGGTACCTTCGGGATGATTTATTTGGTCAGGTAGAATGTCTGCTGCACCTTCTTTTTCTTCCTATTTAGTCTTATTTTTGGTATCTGGGAAACTTTGAACTGTACAGTAATAATTAGTTTGGGTGTAACAATATAATACATGCAGGAACCTCGTCGTTGCTGTGGTGAACCATCAGAGGCACATGTCCTTTGCTATACACACCGTCAGGGTAGCCTCACAATATCTGTGAAGCGTGTGCCTCTACTGTTGACATTGCCTGGTGAACGTGAAGGAAAAATATGGATGTGGCATCGTTGTCTCAAATGTGCACGTAAAGATGGAGTTCCAGAAGCCACCCGAAGAGTAGTAATGTCTGATGCTGCATGGGGATTATCCTTTGGAAAATTCTTAGAGCTCAGTTTCTCCAATCATGCAGCAGCAAGTAGAGTTGCCAGCTGTGGTCATTCTTTACATAGAGACTGCCTGCGCTTTTATGGGTATACCACTAAATATTAGGTTTTGTGATATTTTAATTTTCTGAGCTTGTTGATAGTACTCGGAAGCTTTTTATATACTTTCTGCCCTAAATTGCTTCCTTAACTCAATGTGGCAGGTTTGGAAGTATGATAGCATGCTTCCGATATTCTTCCATCAATGTTCTATCGGTGTATTTACCACCTTCAAAGTTAGAATTCAATGACCCCAATCAACAAGAATGGCTTAGGAAAGAAGCTAAGGAGGTACTTTAATATAGGTTTTATAATTTTGGGAGAATGTTTCCGAGTTAATTGATATGCCTTTCATGGTTGTCATATAAGGATCAGATCCAAAATGACGTGTTCATGCATGTGAGCAGGTTGCAGATAAAGTGGAATTGTTTTATGCAGAAGTCTTTGACTTTCTCCGTGAGATGGGGCAAAAAATTGCCAGTTCTGGATCATTGTATACAAAAGTTTCAGAATCAAGAAGACAAATTGCAGAACTGGAAGAACTGTTGCAGATGCAAAAAGCTGCTATTGAGGTAACCATTGTTGACGATCTAATTTGATGTTGTTTACACTATGTCAAAATGTTTAATGCGATGATATGTAGAATAACTTGTATTGATTTACTTTGTAATGGAGGATTTTCTACACAATTAGAAATCGCTTCTTTAATTAATACTTTGTATGATGCCATCTATCAATTTAAACAGGAAATATTGCAAAGGGCCATCCCAAGTGATTGGCAGCAAGGGAAACCCGTTGCTGATGTTTTAGAGCTAAATCGTCTAAGGCGGTATCTTCTTTGTCTATCCTATTCATGGGATCGCCAGCTTAGGGATTTAGATTCATCACTTACAACAAAAGATGTCAGGATAGAATCTAATCCCCCTGAGAATGTTAGGACTCCTCATTTAAAAGACAGCTCCAGCTTAAAAGAGCTTGTAGAACTCCAGATCACATCTAAAGGGAACTGCAATACTGGTGGCCTTGGCTGTCCAGGGATTGAGGAATTTGACTCTAAATTTGACGGAAATAACCCGGACAAAGCTGACATGTCTGGGAATCTGCATAGTACAGTTATTCAGTCTGGTGATGGAAATGCTATATGTGATGGATTGGTGCAACCTGCCTTGGCAAATGATTTCCACAAACCCTTTGATAACAAATTAAAGGAATCTTGCAGCATGAATGGAAAATTAGATGATGGTGTCAAAACTTTTGAAGTGGCAGTGAACAGAGTGACCCCTAATGTGGATGATATGGAATGTTCAGATCATTGCACAAGAGATTTGTCTGCTATAACTGAGGGTATGCTTGATAATTTAGATGTAGAGAATGGTGAATGTTGTACTCATGCCAGAGTTTCTGAAAAGATGTCTGTTGAAACAGTTGCTAGTAAATACAGCCAAGGTGATTCAGAGGGTGATCATGGAATGCATACAGTGCCTGTAGAGGGACATTTTCGGGTCTTGGCTGATCTTTCTGATACATTAGATGCAGCATGGACAGGTGAGGGTCAGTCGGCAAGTGTTCAAGCCATGCTTGCGACATCACAGGTGCTAGATATCTCTCCTGTGAATGGGACTGTCGTTGCATGTGGAGGTGAGCCTGCTGCTAGAAAAGATTTCCAACCCTTCCAACAAACTGTGGCAGGGGGAAAGACTACATGTGACTCTATCTTAAATGGTCAAGATAAAGGTGGAATGGAGGTGTCTGACACAAGCACACCTACCTCACCAGTCAAATTATGCAATCAGTCTGAAGATTTCGGAAGCTGGATTGGAGCTCCTTTGTCAAATTTATCAAAAAGGCACAGCAGAAGTTTTAAGGGAACTGTGTTAGGGTCAATTAGACTAGATTCTCTCATTGGCTACAGTCCTAAATTTGTATCCTTGTTTAGTAATCTGGGTAGTAATGGAGGAAGGCTAGTTCTACCATCTGGTGTCAATAACACAGTTATTGCTGTTTATGATGATGAGCCTACAAGCATAATATCATATGCACTGTCATCACATGAATATCAGGCCTCCCTATATGACAATGGACCTGATAATGAGAAACAAAAAGAGAAAGATAGAGATAAGGAGAAGGAATATGCAGAATCATTAGGCATGCCGATAGGCATCTCATATCCTATTTCTTCCTCAGATAGCTCCTCAGACTTAGTTGACTTTCTTTCGAAAGAGAGAGGTTCTGGATCGGAGGATATGTACTCATATAGTTTGAAAGGCAGTAATAGTGGGATTTCAGACTTATCAAGGCCAGTGCATGTAAAAGTATCATTTACTGATGAGGGTCTTCCTGGAAAAACCAAGTACACGGTAACATGTTACTTTGCAAGAGAGTTTGATGCCCTTAGAAGAAAGTGTTGTCCAACAGAAACAGACTTTAGACTGTCACTAAGTCGCTGCAAGAAATGGGGAGCACAAGGTGGTAAGAGTAATGTGTTTTTTGCAAAATCTTTAGATGATAGATTTGTTATCAAGCAAGTAACAAGGACAGAATTGGATTCCTTCATCAAGTTTGCACCGGAATATTTCAAATATCTCACAGACTCATTAAGTTCTGGAAGCCCTACATGTTTGGCAAAGATCCTTGGTATTTATCAGGTAAGTGCTCTTGCTATTGTGTATTTTACATTAGATATTGCCCTCGGAGATCTTTTAAAGAGTTTATTGGGCTTGTTTTTCTTTTTTGTCTCTTGATACTACATAATTTGCTCATCTTGCAGGTCATCATGAAGCATGCAAAAGGTGGCAGAGAGATTAGGATGGATCTGATGGTAATGGAGAATCTCTTGTTTCGAAGGAATGTCACACGAGTGTATGATCTCAAAGGCTCTGGTCGCTCCCGTTACAATTCAGATTCAACAGGAAGCAATAAAGTTCTTTTGGACCAAAACCTTTTAGAGGCTATGCCAACGGCTCCAATATTTCTCGGTAATAAAGCCAAGCGCCTTCTGGAGAGAGCTGTCTGGAATGATACTTCATTTCTAGCGGTAAGATTTGCTACTCTTTAATTGTATTTGACATATATGAAATATTTATTGTTTTTTGGCTTAACAAGTCACATGATTTTGTATATGGTGTTAATGCAGTCAATTGATGTTATGGATTATTCACTGCTTGTTGGAGTTGATGAAGATCGATGTGAGCTGGTTTTAGGTATTATTGATTTTATGAGGCAATATACGTGGGACAAACACTTGGAGACATGGGTAAAAGCCTCTGGTATTCTTGGTGGTCCTAAAAACACATCACCTACAGTTATTTCTCCAAAGCAATACAAGAAGCGCTTCCGCAAGGCAATGTCACATTATTTTCTGATGGTCCCTGATCAGTGGTATCCTCCAGCTTTCATCCCCTCTCCTTCGCATACTGATGTAACTGAAAGTGGTTCTTCATTTTTGACAAGAGATGATGGAGGAGACCAACTTGTCTAGTATATTTTATCAGGCAGTCATCATGCAGGGCTACACGGCCAGCACAATGACCTTGCTCATCTTTGTACATTGAAAAAATCCCCTTGAAAAGCTAATGGGAATCATAGAAGCTTTTTATCTATCCCTAGGATTTGTCCCAATTTTTTGATTTCATTTGCAATGTCTTTGTACCATTAATTTTCAGATTGTCATTAAGTTGTAGGGCTGTCGATATATTAGGCCATTGAAAATTGTGTAGATGATTACAATGTATTATTTGGAGCTCTGTTTTTTTTTGAGTTGCTGCATCACCTCTCAAATTTGTTATGCAACAGTGCTTTGTTGGGCTAATAATAGATCCCGATCAAAATTGTTTGAACTTCCAACATATTCCTGCTTCCGTACCAGTTATATTGTAGTTGGTTAAACAATGTGATAACAGTGGCCATACATGCAAGTGTTCGAGAGATGAGGACACCAACTTTATTCTCATATTATCAACATACAGTTCTTCCTATGACATTTTTCTGCTTTTTAGTTGCCATTCAATTCTTTCCAAATGATTTGCATTGGTAAATCATTTTGCAAATCAAGCAGTTATTTCCCAAAATAAACTTAAATTTGTAAACAATCAGCTGGTTCTTCAAATTAATGGAAGTAATCATCAAACCTGTACTTAGTGTATTAAATTGAGTAAAGAAAAACAAGGCTGAATTGCCAAGGGAAGGATGTCGACTTTAGCAAGCATTTGTTATCAACTGATCAGTGAAGATTCTGAATTCAGAAAATAGGGTTAATCATCCCAGAAAGAGGGCCAACCTAAGCAATCTGGGTTTAATCAGTCAAACATGAATCACCGGAAAAATTACAAAATGCTTCTGTTTGGGAGGGGGTTTATACGGAAAGTAAAATTCTCTTAAAAAGTAAATTTGGACCAATAACACCCTTCTTGGAGAGCACAGTTGGAGCAGTATAAGAGCACCTTGAGAGGAGGGACATCAGAGTGGTATTATTACTAGCTCTTGGGTAACTTTGTTATATTCACTTGGCCGGTGTTAAGGCAATAAACAAGGGGATTGCCTTAGATTCACCTCATGGACTAATCAAATGTTTAATAGTAGCATCATTACCCTTGTGCTGGAATGACAGACATTTATTTTATCAGCATTGCTTCTGCCAGTTCCGCTTCCTCGGTTGTGGTTTTGCTATAGATTGGAAATTGTCGGTATTTTCATGTGACAACTTTCATGGATGAGGAATTTGTCTACCTTGGAGAGCCATAATCAACTTTTATTAAATCCATATTTGTTTGAATTTCTTCATTTTTGACATTCATAGCAACTAGGCAAAACTTGCATTTTGTCAGAATTTGTAGTATTATCATAATGCTTTATTATAACTAAGTCGTTATATTCTCCTTTGTCCACACCAGTTATGAGTTGGTTGTTCACTGCTTAAGGAAACATCATGCTGTGTCCTCAATGGAAACATGATCCACTATTGCTGTGGTAGCAGCTCAGACAGCCTGCTAACAGCACTTTTTTTCTATTTCCTAAGTGGATCTATTTTGTCGACTTGCCTTACTTACATTGTTTTATGGACAGGATAATTTACACTTTACAGACTTGATGTGATGTGGATATAAGTATGACCTCGATGATTTTCTAGCCCTGTTGAAGATGCACTAGAGACAGCAAGATGTGATGTTTTCCCACCTGCTAGACCCTATCTCCAGCTGAACCAATTTTATGGTCGGCAGGTTGTGCAAAAGAAAAATCGTCCTGCGTGTTTGTTGGTTTCTTTTCCAAGATATAAACTGTGTGCAGTTGTTTTTGGCCGAACGGTGACATGTAACGATCTGTATTGGATATTAGTAATTCGTAAAATTTCACCTCAAAGCCACTAATTTGATTAGTCAATCAGACTAACACGTCACTCTCAAAACTCTTAAAATTGACAATCTCAGAAAAGAATGAAGCATGGAAGTTGCACATGGTTCTATGTGGTTGAAGAGGGTTCTTTGGTGATCTAGATAACCTTGGGATTTAAAAAAACTGAATTGGGTGGGGTCTTACAAAGAAAACACCAAATACATGTTCGATTTTGATAATGACATACCATTTGTAGTAGGGTTTTATTTGTCGAATTGCCATTTGCAACATGGAAATTCTGTGTTATTGTGATTGTGGATGTGTCATGGCAATATGTATCCATGTTAGTTACACTCACAAGTGGCAATTTCAACTTGTTATATGTGGTAGTTTTGTCCGGAAGGAAGTGAAAAGGGCATTCAGTCGAGTGTAGCAGGGGTGTAAATGATCAAGTTGCAAAGTTTTGCAAGTGTGAATATATTCATATAGTGAATGTCCATGTCCTTGGGGGGCTTGGATAAGTTAATAAACTATTAACACAACGTAAATATTAGTAGGAGAAGGCGAATTGCTACTATTTTGGATTTTCCTTCGTTGAGGTCTACATGGCAAATCTCGTGTTATTCTAAGCTTTTGTGTTGTTTATAGTTTCCTTCGTTTCTCAACACTTTGAGCACGTATACAAGTGCTTAAATAGTTAGCATTTTAAAGTTGGCGGAACATATGATTCAATTGATGCTAAATTGCTTTGTTGAACCATTAATCTTATAGATGATCACTACTAGATGCAAACAGGGCAAGAAAACATTTAGTGCTAAATTGCTTTATTGCAACCATTGATTTTATAGACGATCACTAATAGATGCAATAGTGCAAGAGAGCATTTGTAGTCTTTGTTAGGCCATAGTGAACTAAATTGCTTTATTGCAACCATTGATTTTATAGACGATCACTAATAGATGCAATAGTGCAAGAGAGCATTTGTAGTCTTTGTTAGGCCATAGTGAACTCTATTAGAACACTTTTAAATTTGTTTATCTTATAGTTAATGTAATAATAAAAAATTATTCTATGTATTGATTATTAAGTTTTTGAATGAGGTAACCAAGAAGAACATGTACACTATATTACAAATCAATAATTTGTTGGACCGACTTCAAAATGCTGAGTATTTTAAAAAGTTGGATTTATAATTTTGTAATAAAGTGGGAATTAAAGAGAATGTGTTGAGAGCAATATTAAAGAAGATGCAAGTTTTGCGTTAGGGGCTTGTACATATATTTGGGTTGTGCAGTTCTATACTTTTCCTTTCAATGGAGGAATTATTATCTACATTATTTTGTTACCTAATACATAAGCATGAGCTTGCCTTAGAAACATTTTTGAAACATTTTTGGTCGGTAGCCAAGGAAACATGATCTCCACCTTTTACTCATTACGGCTATAAGAACCCAAAAATAATTTGGCAAAGTAAATTTTAGATTTGATTATTTTGACAAGAACTTGTGAGACCTAGATTTTTCAAGAATTCTTTCATTACTATTTATAATTTAGATGTACAAATGGGCTCAACAAATGGCAAATAAACTCTAATGCCTTATTTGATTCATAATAGTTATCAAATACATCAAAATATGTTGTGACAACATAACAATAGAACAATTGCATTCACAACAACAAAAACAAAAACTATTATGCTCATCAAACCCACAAAAAATGTGAATTTAAGCAACTTGAAACAATTGATACCCATAACCATGAAAGTTATAGATCATTCATTGAGAGATAGAGTAGAGGTTGGTTCAATGCCCTATCGTTCAGTTGAGTATATCAAATTGAATAGTTCAAACCCTTATAGTCATAGCCGTTAATCCAAAAGTTTCAATAACATGATAGGCACACGAGCAATTCGGCGCATGAGCAATTCGGCTAAACTATAGTTCTAGGAGGGCCCCTAGTATCATAAGGTAGTAAACCCCTGGGGTGGGGGAGAGTAGTAGCAGCCCTATGGGTCACACCCCCCACCATCCTCCTTCCTACTATACAACAAAAAGGCATGCCACAAACAAAACAATGAGAGGTAGATAGACAATGTTGTATTAGATTGGTCTTTCCTTTAGAAACTTCATTTACTTATCAATTTGAAAAAGTCTTAAATCCTAGAAGTCTTTTTTTTCACTAAAATCTTCTCAAGTCATTGAACACTTAAATCTTCTGTAAAACTTCGGTCTTTTATGGTGGTTTCGCAACTACCATCGGGCCTTGACGAAGTTTTCACAACTCGTGTGGTCCCCAACAAAGCCTTATGCACTTCCACTCTGCCTACTCACAAGCCTTTCCTTGAAAAGTGTTGATTCTAACCTTGGTATCTAAAACTCTTTTGAAAATCCCAAGTTTTCTTTACTTAGGCAGTGCCTTAAATTGGTTTCGAAACAATAGTCAAGAGTCGACAAGGTTCTCAACACCTACACCTTGTCGGGCTCTGACTCATAACTCAAAACCTCAAGTACTCTAGCTGGGAAAGAAAGAAAAAGGAAATAGTCAAAGCTTCAAGGGGAAATAGTCAAAGCCCAACTCACAACTTATTCTCTACTTCAAGTTTTCAAAAGTTTAAAGAGAAGCAAAGCAAAGGAAAAGGAAATGCAAGAACATAAAGAGGTTTCAAAATTTTTGTTGAGCCTCAACATGGTTTTTATAATCAATCAAAATATCGTCTCTTCATTCCAAAAGCTATTTTGAAAGTTGGTTCCAAGAAAGCCACCTACCTAGCATTGAATGTTGTCAGAGTCGAGGAGAGTAATTAATGCTAAAGTATTAAAAGGAAAAGTATAATTAAAAAATAACCATTTATATAGCATTTGCAAAAGGATTTCATTGAGAATTTGAAGGCGGTGAAGCAAAATTGTGCGGTGGAGAAATTAGTTACGACAAGGATTCTAGTTAGAAATTTTTTTAGAGGCAACAAACAGATAGGTTCATAGTCCTCATATTCCTAGAGTTGTGCTACTCTACCCATTTTTTTTGTAGATTCCAAAAGCACAAGTTTGAGCTAAAAATCTAGTCAAAATGAATACAAGTACATTGGGTATGAGCATTTGTTTGGTTTAACTAGTACATTGCCAGAAATTGGTGACACAAGACTAGGGCTATCTATTTGGGTGAATTTTGGGAAAGTAAAAAGAGAAAATAGGTCTCGAATCACTTAGAAGGTGGTAGAAAGTGGATTGCTATAGACAACTGCCTTCCTTGTAGTTGTGCAATGCATGAACTTGGTTCTAGAGTGCATAAATCATTATGATCTCAAGACCAAGGAAATCAAATCCAATGATATAATAATTTTGGGAAAGTAAAAAGAGAATAAGTCTCGAATCACTTAGAAGGTGGTAGAAAGTGGATTGCTATAGACAACTTCCTTCCTTGTAGTTGTGCAATGCATGAACTTGGTTCTAGAGTGCATAAATCATTATGATCTCAAGACCAAGGAAATCAAAACCAATGATATAATAATTTTCTCATTACCTTTGATACAACAACAATTAGTGGCTATTTCCACCTACTAGAGAAGGAAGTCTATGCAGATTTTGATTTCACCTCGTCTCAAGTGTAGTTTAATGAAAAGAAGGGTTACGACACGAATATCATTGCTAGAGAATGGTTGGCAGTGTCTTAGAGGGGCGAATCCCAATTGCCTAAGAATTTGCACAAGTCACATTTTAGAGGAGATTTTAGACACGATAATACTAGGTAGAGGGGCAATGCAAATGCCCATGACTTTGAAGAATGGATGTTTCTCTTTGTATAGATTTTTGTTACTCGACAACAATATTTGGATTAGACAACTATCATAAGTGATAGGTTGCACTATATGATTTCCAACTTTCCCATGAATAAGTTTTTTTTTATGTCGTCATACCAATTCTATGCCCTAGCATGCATAAGACAATGGCCAAGACTTCGACCTATAGAAGTATTTGATGATAACATTAAGATATATGACTATTATCTTGATTTGCAACTTGAGAAAAGTTACTACAAGTTCAAGAGGGTGAATGATGAATTCGCCAAGAAATTGGTCAGAGAACTACAAGGGTGGCCAAAGGATTTCTCCTGAGGCAATTTAGTTGGTGAACAAATATGGCAACCACTTCATTAAATTCCAAAGGTTCACCTATATCAAGATTTGGGGTTATAATGGTTTTCCTTATAAGCTACCCAAATATGTAGAGGATAATCTCATTCCCATTGAAGTTTTTAGACGGGTGGCTGAAGTGAAAAAAAGGTGTGTACAGAGGAAGAAAGGAGGCATCCAATTTTCAACCAGGCTTGTGTATTATTCATGACAATCATAGTTTGATGCCCTCACCATTGAGAAGGATGCAGTTAAGTACACCATTCAAAACTATGGAAGAAGATTCCTTTTTGATAGCAAAGATTTTGTAAAGAATATTTTGCAGTTAGGCCCAAGTTTCCACCATATCCCTCACATCACGCCAATCATAGTCTGATGCCCTCAATAGTGAGATGGATGCAGTTAAGTACACCATTCAAACATATGAAAGAAGATTCCCTTTTGATAGAAAAGATTTTGTCAAGAATAATTTGCAATTAGGCCCAAGTTTCCACCATATCCCTCACGTGGAAGATTATTGGGCCAATTGTGATGATGACTATAAAGTTAGAAAGAGGAGTTGGATGAGGATGACACTTAGACAAATTGTAAACTTCATGCTAAATTGAGATATTTTTGATATTGAAGATGATGAGTTAGATCTATTTGATCCAATCTATGTTAGCCATATCCAAGTGTAACCCATTGTGGCCATAGATTGGAATCTCAAGAGCCAAAGGACCTGTAGATAAGGATTGTTGTAATCCTAAAAAGGACCCAAATCTAGCTTGCAAAGAATGAGGTTGAGACTTAAAAAATCCTAAAAGGGGTAGTCAAATAGGAGATTCATAAAGCATAGTGTTGTCCTTTGCCCAATATGTACCTACACTAGGAGGAGGAGGAGACTACACTAGGAGGAAGAGGAGATGGACAACCTCTTGAGAAGAAGAAAATTCTTGAGAAAACCCGTGGGGATGGCCCACCTAAGGAAAACAAGGTGGAGAAAGAGAAAAAAAATATAAGAAGAAAAAAGAGAAAAGTGATGAACAAGAAATACAAGAGGTTAATCCTGGTCCATCTAGACCCCAACCAAAATCTTCTAAGATTGTAACTGATAAAATTGCTAGAAAGGGTAAATCTCCTCCTTTTCCTTTTAATCTACAAAATGTTACCAAAGCATCCCCATTGAGAAGAGCATTGCAATTTTCATCTCTTGAATCCCATCAAATAACCATGCCATAGATAGTTCTCCCTCTTTTTCATGGTTGGAGAACACCTTGTCAAAGAAAAAGAAAATGGTGCCCGTAAGTTTTCCTGAAGATAATATTGTGGGGCAATTACTACAAAGGACTCCTAAGGAACAAGTTGAAAACTACATCAAGGCTAATGGAGGACAATGGTACATGGCATTTGTTTGTAGAGATTGCACATCGTTTTACTCAGAAGGAACCTTTTTCAGGCTACACCAACTAATTATAGTATAAATAAGTTTGATTTGGGGCCCCGAAGGAAAGATGGGGATGTGCACAACTTTTAGGAAACAATCCCAAGATTAGTAAAAAGAACACAAAAAGTTAAACAAGATAAAGACAAACTGAAGAAGGACGTGGGACTGCTTGCAAATTGCTTGAAGTCTTTGGTGTATCCCTCATCCCAACCAATCAGTCAGGAAAGTGTCTCTTTTGACCCAAGCTCAATAGTTGGGAAATAAATGATGTGTATGGTGCACCTTATGGTAGAGTTATCTAGGAATGGGTAAAAGGTTTGAAGGCCAAAATACCTAAATTGATCGAGAAAATCAGAAAGGTGTATTTGATTTTTCTAAGAAAAGAAATCTACACATAAATAGAAAACACCAAACAAGAGGATTTTCTCTGGCTGCAAGTTGATCATAATCTCTGTAAAGGGAAAAATTTGATTTGGCAATTTGCAACATAGAAGGAGAAATCACCAAATCAATTTTTGCTTTGGGGGAGGAATTCCTTTACATTCAAAAGAGGGGGGGTAATCCACTAGATTCAGTCACAAATCAGATAAGGACTGAATACTAAATGGATTGGTTGATTATGATGTGTTTTTCCCTCTTTTGTGAGTTGAAATGCTGATTTAGGGTAAAGTGCTGGAGTTGCAGGCAAAACTGAGAAAATAATGAGCTATAGATGCAAGATTGAGTCGTGCACCTGGATCTGAGTAATATAAGCTTATTTGGATATGCCCTACGAAAATCCCCTAAAAAAGCAGGGATCGTGACACTACCTCTTGGTCCTTTGAATTTTCCACACGCTAAAAAGGGTTGTTCCGTCTCTGCAAATAAAGCTAATCTGAGAAGCACAACTGCACACCTATTTCCTGCACACATAAAAAAAGGGAAATAGGTTGGGAATAAGGGTTTTCCTTAGGTCAAACCTCAATTTTGGAATTAACCATAGAATTGAGATAAATGTAATTGAAATGACTGAAATGAAATGTTCTCCTTTTGAGGGAGATTTTGAATTATGATTGAAAATGAAATGATTATACCTCCTAGTGAAGTTTTGCCTGCCTCCACATAGAATTAGGGTTTCATGAAATAGGATGTAGATCTCCACTTCAATGCTTGAATCTTGACTCTATTGCTGCTCCAAAGCTTGAAGGAAGACCGAAAATGCTCAATTTCTCTTAAATGCTTGAATGCTTTATATTTTGTGTGTTTGTCAGATGCTTAATAGATATGTTGGATTGATAGATTGTTCAAATGAGAGGGGAAACCCTCTTTATATACTTGCTTGTCGAGTTAATTGACTGATTTTTCAACATGAGCTGACACGAAGAGGGAAATCCCGCTCAAATTTGAAATGGGAAAAAGGGTTTTGAGGGGCCCCATTTTAGGGAGGACCATGGTGCCACACCTTGGTCCTACCCTATTTTAGGCTAGGATCAAGGTGCAGAACAAGTGCAAAGTAAAAAATTTTGGAGTTTGTGATGCGTATGAGCATAATTAGCTCTTCAATCAGACCAAGGGGCACAAACACTAAGGTGAAGACCCAAATGTAGTCGAAATTATAAAAGGTACAATTTTAAGACGCTACATTTAGCCCCCACTTTAGCAGGAGTATGAAGTCAATCATACTCTCGGTAAAGAACAAAGGGTTCACATTGAAAAACTTTTACCAAGTTGTCAAGGAGGCAAGATACACCAAGCCCCCAGTGGACTTTAGGATCTCACAACTTCAATGACAAGGTAGAAGGGAAGATCATGAGAGAGAGAAAGAGAGAACCCTGACCACAACTAGTAAGGTTCTCTTACTATGAGTCATGAAAAGAAAGATACCAAAAATTACAAAGAAAAAGACAGTTCGCTAAGTAACTTTAAGTATCAAGATATGCAAGAGAGAGAATCATTGAGTGGAGTGTATGCCCCCACATTAAAGCGATTGTGCACGCCTTATGTTGGCTTGATGATGATTGTAATGGATGACTTCATGTGTTGTCATTGATGGAACATGTACACATACACACATATGTTCACATTATCATTGTAATCTTAGACAAACCGATAATACTTCTAAACTTACTTGTATTGCAACTAGTATTGATGTTTTGTTTATGATGGTTTAGAGAGTGTCAAACCGGTAAATGTAGACAACTGATATATGCAGAAATGGCTTGACACCAGCTTGGAGATTCAGTAGAGACTATCAAAGAAGCAAATGAAGGACAATCGACTTATGTGTTTAATGTGGTTAACTCTTAACCGATATTAGTGTTCCAACCGATATTCATTGATTGTGTGATGAGTATATTCATTGATTGTGTGATGAGTTATCACCGATCGTGATGAGTTATCCCTAACTGGCAGATTTGGCGGAAATTTGTGATGAGTTATGCTAGATTGTCCAGATACAATGCACCTAGGAAATTGTGATATGATTTCTAGGCCGACATGAAATCTAATGTCTATATAATCACATTATGATGAACATTAGATATGATATGATGTGATGTGAGATAGAAGTGTTAAGTTGTTGAAGGCATTGCAAAATATGTTGGTGATGCAGTTTTGAGTGAGTAGAAGAGGATCTATTCAAGCAAGTTGTGCTACTTCTAGATCACACCACCTCTTGTTTTCTAATCATTACAATAGTCAAATCCCCTAACCAGGTAAGCTCTAACAAGCTTCATTGTACAAATCCTTTAACAAGGTGATCCATTAGTTTGGATTCTGAAATCCTCTACCGAGGTTACTCCTAACAGGGTACTACCTTTAATAGGGTATAGCTCCTAACAGAGCTTTGGGATCTTTAATAGGATTCGCTCCTAGCAGAGCATTTTTGTAGACCTTAACCGGTCAGTTACCTATTACTGTAGATAGTTAACTTGTGAGGCCCATCTCACCGTGGTTTTTCCCATTTGGGTTTTCCACGTATAAACACTTGTGTTATGGTGGATGTTTTACTTATTGTGGATGCTTTAATATCATTTTGGATTGCATGCATAGTGTTTAGTGAACTTGTTAAGTATCTCTACCGGTCAATGTTTAAAGTAGTATTGTTTTTGCTGTCACTGATTCACCCCCCCTCTCAATGCTTTATAAGTCTATCACCTTATTGGGAGCAATTGCTTAAGGTAGGATACACCCAAAAAGACAAGCTCATTATCACAATAATTTAGCCTCCAAGAGAGGACAAATCAAAGGATAATGATCACAAAACATGAAACACGAGGTGGTTTCACTTACCTTTACGATTAGTATGCTTTTTATGCTAACTCATGTATATATATTATGCATAGAATTGTCCTCATCCCCCAAAGATAGAAAACTATCATGGAAGAAGGGAGCACGTGTCTTTTGAGTCAACCTAGGAGAGACCAAAAGAGATCTCAATGCTCTGCATCATCCTCAAGTAGACAACACTAGGGACAACAAACAGAAGAATGGAGAGACAAATAGAAGGTCACCAATAAACAAGAGAGAGGAGAGCGAGAATCTATGGTGCTAATGAAGCTGATCAAGCACCTTATCCACCTCCCAATATTGCTCATCATTATTTCCGAAAGGTGGACAATATGCAAGAGGAGCCACACTAAGCACAATAGATGGAGCTATCACAAGTTTCAAAAAAGGACCATGCTCTAATGATGAGTCACTTTGTCTATTACTAGGAGCTAGGATTAATGCTTTTGAAAATTTCCGAGATAAATCATTGTCAACATCAACATATTCATATTCATCATTAGAAATATTAGGATCGACATTTTCATCATTAACAACATTCTCACCTATTTCTTCATCAAGATTAATAAAAATAGGAGCTCTAATAGGAATATAACTTGAACCAACATTTGTTTTAAGCATTTTGCGTCTTGGAGAATTAGGTTGAACATCTTCATTAAGAGAAGGAATCATGTCAACAATTGGTATCTTGGGAGAAGAAATGGTTTGGAAAGCAAGTTCATGAGTTCTAGCATGACATCTCCGTCAATGTTCTCTTGCACAATAGTTTCGTTTGGTTTTAGCCGAGGTTTGTGAAATTTTAGGTTCATCAGCTATAGGCTTCTTTTCTTCTTTTAAGGAAGGATGAATGAGTTGATGTTTTTTAGGTTGAACAATAGGAGAGGTTGATCGCTTCCCTTTGTAAGATGTAGGAGGTGGAACCGCACCATATAAAGGAGGAATGGGAGGTGTAGGAAGGAGATCGGGTCCATTGTGAGGAGGAGGAATAGGTCTACCCTTAGGAGGAATAGATTGATGTTTTGGAGGAGGAGCATTTCAATCCTTGGGAGGAAGAATGGACTCATCCATAGGAGAAGGAATATATTTTTTTTTGGGAAGAAGATTATTTGTTTCCTTGGGAGGAAGAATAATCTTATCCTCAAGAAGAGGTATATGATCATCAAGAGGAAGGCTGTGTTGAATTTCTAGGTTTACTTAAGGATAAAATTATCTCATTTTTTCATTTTTGATATGATTTAAAGAGAGCATCACTTCTAGGTTGGAATTGTTCGGACAAAAAATAATCAAGACAAACATCTCCATATCTCATCATAGGTTGATATATGCTATGATTAACGGTTATGATTTCATCATTATGAGGAAATTTCAAACACTTATGTGTTAGTCCCTACTGATGACTGAGAGGGGGGCAAATCAGTCACCTACCAATTTCACAGAATTAAAACCCTTTTACTCAAGTCTGCACTAAATTAATATTCATCAATACAAACAGTTATTGCAGGAGAACATGCATGCATGAAAAGATGCACAATAACACCAAGAATTATCTCGTGGAAACCCAAATGGCAGAAAACCACAGTGTGAGTTGATGCTCACAAAATTTGTAGTCTTTTGGAGCATGCCCTGTAAGGAGCCATCCCTATTTGGATATTTACAGAGACTATGTTAAGTGCCACCCGGTTAAGGGATTTGAATCTAGGCCTGTTAAAGACTTTACCCTGTTAAAGGTAGCCTGATTAAAGGACTTACATCATCAATTAAGATGACACCCAATTAAGGGATTTAAAAAATAAGACCTATTAGAGTCCACCCGGTTAAGGGATTTTGAGTTGCAATGGTTAGAAAGAAACAAGAAGTTGATCTGCTAGTATAGCTACTGATAGCTTGATCAAATCACAATGAATCTCACACTCTGTCTGCACCGGTTGTGTTTGCTCTGCACTACACTAGTTCTCTACTCATACCCTTAGCTCTACACTCTGCCAGTCTACTTCACACACACTCTGCTATGCTAAATCACTTAGCACTTCCTCACTCTTCACCGTGCACTTTGGATCGCCTCTCACAAGATTTGCACTTTGCAAATTTTTTGATCAATCTTTTTGGTTTTCGCCAAAAACCTTTATACCATATTTTGTCAACACATACCCTGATTCCTCAATCAGTTTACACCTAACACTTGGTAGATTTAAAATTCAAATCTTTCCAAATTTTCCCACATTCTCCATGCGCTATCCATCATTCTCGCCAACAAATCATCCTTATCTGCCACCTCAACTCACAATTTCTGCAACTTTAGAGTCGTGTTCTGTCCTTTTAATGCAAATCGACAAATCACCACAAATCTCGCCTTAACTGACTATTAACTGTTGTAAACTTCACCAACAGATTGATTGGCGATATGTCTCTCTGACTGAATCACCTTCGCTCATCGCATCCATCATACCCGTCACCACTCTGAGATTCTCGGTAGAAAGTATCCTTCACCCTGTATCACCGGTTCACCGATGTATCTCTTTATCTTTTGCCATCGGTTACTGATCACTAAGAAGATTGATCACTTGTTTGTCCAGAGAGCTTCGATCATGCATAAGACTACTAAACTTCAATCCGAGTCAATTCCTGTGACCGCAGCATCATGTCAACTACTTCATAGGGTGACTACTTCTTTATTCGGTGGGAGTCCCGCTGTTTCTTATCCAAACATCCTATAACATACCGGTTTTTGGTTGACACTTCTACATTAACTCACTTGTTAGTTGGAAACAATGCACTACCAGCATATCACTTACCGGTTTGCAGTCCTTGCACAAGTCAACACTAACTTGTGTACCAATGACTCCAAAGGTCTTTGTGCTGAAAAACATTTCCTCACTTACCAGTGAATATCAAAGACATCTCATTAGGTATGCAACAATAACAGTAATTCCCAAATATCTCTTACACCGATAACCATCCTATACCGGTTGACATCAATGACAATCACAATGCCAACATTATGAACAATATAAGCAACCTCTTTCATGGAACAGAGCCAAGGATTTCTAAACTTCACACGAAATTGATCGGATGTAGGAACGATAACAAATTTAACGTCTAAGAATTTAGTGCCAACATCGATAGGCAATGTAAGAGAACCAATAGTAGGACAAGAGAAGCTATAAAAAAATTTAACTACCACATCAGTATCATCATATATCACTTGATACAATTGCAATGTATAAGGAAATTCTTCAGTTATCACATTAACCATGCAAGATGGATCAATAAGCACTCCTTGAGAAGGTATGCCTTTGATTCTCGTAGTGATGTATAGGGGGCCATCGGGTGCTTTAATAGTCTCACTAGGATCAAATATAATGCACAAGTCCTTGGGAGGTTCTTTTTGATCTATAAGGTTAACCACATTATTAGACTCAAGGCCAACATCATCGGGAGAGAAAGCAAGATGATCGGTCTCAATCAGATTAGTGGAATGGAAAGGCAAAGGATCAGTGAAAATTTAAAGGTTTTGATCAGAAGGAGCTACTGATTTGTTTCCTTTATCATTCACACCAGCCGCATATATGATATTATTATCTATCAAGTCTTGAATCTTACTTCGCAAAGAATAACACTTTTCAGTGTCATGATAGGGTTGACCATGGTATTGGAAAAAGGCTTTGGCATCATAGGAAGCTAGCAAAGGCTTAATTGTATCAATTAGTTTGATGGGGGGAAGTTTCAACACATTCCTTTGTAACAATTGAGACATAATACTATGCAAAGATTCATTAAGAGGAGTGAATTCCTTTCTAAAGTGTTTGGACAAAGGAGGCACACCTGTTGCGGCTACCACTTGAGTGTTGTTGTTGTCATTGAATTTGATGAATCACTTGTTCAGTTTGAACTTCACAAAATGTTGTTGAGCACTTTCACTTTTATCATTCAGAGCCATTGAAGAGGATGATTATTCCAATTGACTGGTAAGATGATAGTTGTGAATTACTACGCACAACTGTGTAAAGGAAGTAAACTCAGAAAAGAGAAGTTTATCCCTAATTTCCTTTTGCAAATTAGAAATGAAAATTCTTTGAATATCTTGATCAGGCACATGAAAAGAAATTTGAGAATACAAATGCTTATATCTACCAATAAAATCAGTCACTTTTTCTTTCACACCTTACTTACAATGCATCAAATTAGTCAAAGTGATTTTAGGACCAATATTATTGTGAAATTTTTAGATAAAAGCACTAGCCAATTGTTGAAAAGAAGAAATAGAATAAGGAGGCAAAGAACAATACCATTGCAAAGATTTATCCCTTAGTGTTCTAGTAAACAATTTACCCAACAATCTTTGATCATGAGCAAAGTCACTACACAAAGTTTGAAATGTTTTCACATGGGTCAAGGGATCACCTTTTCCATTATAAAGCTCAATTGAGGGACTTCCACATGTTTAGGAGGGATAGTTTGAACAATGTCATTGGATAGTGGGTTCACTACATCAAATGTGGACACATTATACTTAGATTGATTCATAGAAGCTATTTGTTGTTGTAAGGAAGACACTGTTTGGGTTAGATTATTGATGGTAGCTTCGATAGAAGGATTACAATTGGACATGCTTGATTGAGAAGGAGAGGTAACATTGTTGAATGAAGGAAGGGGTTGAGAATAAGGGGGGATATTGTTATAGGAAGGCAAGGGTTGAGAATAAGGAGGTGGAATATTATGATAGGGAGGTATGGGGGAGGACTGATTAACAAATGAAAGACTCATAGTAAGAGGAATGAAAGAAGAGGAGTTACCCCCTTGACTAACATTCATAGGTACAAGAGAGGATTGGGTAAAAAAGGGGACACTCATGGTAGGAGGAATGAAAGAAGAGGGGTTGCCCGCTTGACTAATAGTTGTAGGTATGACATTTTGTGTAGAGGTAGCCATGATGTTGGATGTAAATGTAGGAACACTAGCTATAGGGGTAGTCAAAGGAATGGAATGATTAACTTGACTAGGAGGTTGTGTATAACCAAGGACTTCAGTACAAATCTTCATAGGCATGATATTAGAATAAACAATATGAGCAATACTACACAAGATATCAACACCAAGTTTATCACTTTGATCCATTTTTTTAATCCTTCAATCAATGGGAGAACTTTACTTTCCGGGTATTGTTGACTCATCCATTGTTGAAGATCTTTAAATTGGTTGTCAATCTTCTCCAATTGGTCAATGAAAACACTAGTTAGTGATGTTGGAATTTGAAAATTGAAATAACCTCTTAATTTTTAAAATTTAAATTAATCTTGTGCATTTCCTAATTTTGGACTAATCATTTCAATTTCAACCTTCGATCTCTTTTTAAATTTAAAATTAAGATGTTCTTTTTACAAGGTCCTAATTTTAAATTTCTTCTGGACAATTTCAAATTTAAATTTTAAAATTAAGTGGTTAGTTAAAAGAGCCCTAATTTTTTGATTTAAATTGATTATTTCAATTTCCAAATTCCAACATCACTTTTCAAATGGAATAAGTTATCCAAATTAGGATTCATCTCCTCAGGAATTAAACCTTGGGAAGTCTTAATTTTACAACTTCTTCTCACAGGGATACTATAAGTTGGACTAATAGTAGTAGAACTCATGCACTAAGGGAGGGAAATTGAAATTTTTGAGATTTCAATTTTGAATGTTGAAATTTGAAATCTAACTTGAAAGATAATTGAATAATGCAAAATTCTAGGAAAAAAGATTAGCCAGTTAAATGAACAAATTGATTGAAAGAATAAAGGCAATAATGCAACCTCCTAGGAAATTGAAATTTAAAATTAGGATTATGTAAAAATAACTTCTTAATTTAAATTTAAAATTACCCACTAGGAGATAAAAATTTAAATTTAAAAGTAGGGCTATCAATAACCTCTTAATTTTTAAAATTTAAATTTGAAAAGTGATGTTGGAATTTGGAAATTGAAATAATCAATTTAAATATAAAAATTAGGGGTCTTTTAACTAACCACTTAATTTTAAAATTTAAATTTGAAATTGTCCACAAGAAATTTAAAATTAGGGCCTTGTAAAAAGAACATCTTAATTTTAAATTTAAAAAGAGATCCAAGGTTGAAATTGAAATGATTAGTCCAAAATTGGGAAATGCACAAGATTAATTTAAATTTAAAAATTAGGGTTTTTGTAAGTAACCACTTAATTTTAAAATTTTTACTTTGAAATTTGATCCAAGATTGCAAATTTGAATTTGAAGCCACTTTAAAAATTCAAAATTTAAACAACCCACGAGCTCAATTTTTTTTTTTGAAAATTAGGTTTTTTGCAATTAACCACTTAATTTTAAAAATTAAATGTGAAATTTGAATTGCAAGTAAAAATTTGAATTTTGAAATTGAATAACTCTCATATCTGAAATAATTAACCCAAATTATGTAATTCACAAGCTCAATTTCGAAAATTAAAATTAGGGGTTTAATGAAATTAACCTCTAAAATTTTCAAATTTGCAAGGAAATCAAACTTGTAAATGAAAATTTGAAATTTAAATTGCATACACACTCAAATCTGAAAACAAAAATTAGAAGTAAGTATAGGACATGTCGGGTTCACCAAAATGTAAAGGGGAAAATTTGATTTGGCAATTTGCAACATAGAAGGAGAAATCGCCAAATCAATTTTTGCTTTGGGGGAGGAATTCCTGTACATTCAAAAGAGGGGGGAAATCCACTGGATTCAGTCACAAATTAGATAAGGACTAAATACTAAATGGATTGATTGATTATGATGTGTTTTTCCCTCTTTTGTGAGTTGAAATGTTGATTTAGGGTGAAGTGTTGGAATTGAAGGCAAAACTGAGAAAATAATGAGCTACAAATGTGAGATTCAGTTGTGCACTTGGATCTGAGTAATATAAGTTGATTCAGATCCATCCTACGAAAATGCCTCAAAAAAACAAGGACCGTGACGCTACCTCTTGGTCTTCTAAATTTTGCGCGCGCCAAAAAGGGTTGTTCTGTCTCTGAAAAAAAAGCTTAATTTGAGAAGCATAACTGCACACTTGTTTCCTACACACATAAAGAATGGGAAATAGGCTTGGAATAGGGGCTTGCCTTAGGTCAAACCCCAGTTTGGGAATTAACCATGAAATTGAGATAAATGCAATTGAAATGACTGAAAGAAAATATTCTCTTTTTGAGGGAGAGGCTGAATTATGATTGAAAATGAAATGATTATACCTCCTTGTGAAGTTTTGCTTGCCTCCACATGAAATTAGGGTTTCATGAAATAGGATGTAGATCTCCACTTCAATGCTTGAATCTTGACTCTATTATTGCTCCAAATCTTGAAGGAAGACTGAAAATGCTCAATTGCTCTTGAATGCTCGAATGCTTGAATGCTCGAATGCTTGAATGCTCGAATGCTTGAATGCTCGAATGCTTGATCTCTTGTGTGTTTCTCGGATGCTTGATAGATATGTTGGATTGATATATTGTTCAAATGAGAGGGGGAGTCCTCTTTATATACTTGCCTGTCGGGTTAATTGACTAATTTTTCGATATGAGCTGACAAAGAGAGGGAAATCCTACTCAAATTTGAAATGGAAACAAGGGTTTTGAGGGGTCTCATTTTAGGGAGGACCATGGTGCCATTCCTTAGTCCTGGTGAGGACCAAGGTGCTACACCCTGGTCCTGCCCTATTTTGAGCCAGGATCAAGGTGCAGAACAAGTGCAAAGTCAAAATGTTTGGTGTTTGTGATGCGTATGAGCATAATCAAGTCATCAATTAGGACAAGGGGAACAAACACTAAGGTGAAGACCCAAGTGCGGTCAAAATTACAAACGGTGCAATTTTAAGATGCTAAAATCTCAAAGAAATACTGGACATGGGATTAGACAAGGCAACAATAAAATAAATTGTCAAAAGTGTAGATGATCCTTAATGTATCATGCAGACAAAAAGCATTGAGTGGAAGGACTTTTTGAAACACAATATCAAGGAATACGACAAATTGTTAAAATGCAATTGCATCAATGTTGCTCTTCTCAAAGAGCTTTTGGGTATTGGGTGCTAGCTGAAGGAGAAAGACAATATAGATGATACAACAATGGATGAACTAAAGGAGGACTTTTAGAAGAACATAGTTGCATTGACAAAAGAGAAAGCCTTTTCAAGGATAACATGAAAAATTTGGCAAGAATTGATGCGACTATCTTGGTACTGTCAAGAGGAAAATTTGATTTGGCAATTTGCAACATAGAAGGAGAAATCACCAAATCAATTTTCATTTTGGGGGAGAATGACTTTACATTCAAAAGAGGGGAATAATCCACTAGATTCAATCACAAATCAAATAATGACTGAATACTAAGTGGATTAATAGATTATGATGTGTTTTTCCCTCTTTTGTAAGTTGAAATGCTGATTCATGGTTAAGTGCTGAAATTGAAGATAAAACTGAGAAAATACTGAGCTATAGGTTCAAGATTTTGTTGTGCACCTAGATCTAAGAAACATGAGCTAATTTGGATCTGCCTTGCAAAAATTCCCCCAAAAAGCAGGGACCGTGGCACTACCTCTTGGTCCTTCGAATTTTTCGTGCGTCGAAAAGGGTTGTTTCATCAATGTGTTTGAAGCTTATTTCCAAAAGTACAATTGCACACCTATTTCTTGCACACAAAGAAATTGAAATAGGTTGGGAATATGGGCTTTCCTTTGGTAAAACCCTGGTTTTAGATTTAACCATGAAATAGAGATAAATGTAATTGAATTGACTGAAATGAAATGTTCTCCTTTTAAGGGAGATGTTGAATTATGCTTGAAATTGAAATGATTATACCTCCTTGTGAAGTTTTTCTTGACTCCACATGGAATTAGGGTTTCATGAAATAAGATGTAGATCTCCACTTCAATGTTTGATCCTTGAATTTATTGCTGCTCCAAGGCTTGAAGGAAGACTGAAAATGCTCAATTTCTCTTGAATGCTTGATCTCATGTGTGCTCAATGCTTTCTCAAGAATGTAATGGATATGTGTGTATATTCAAATGAGAGAGGATATCCTCTTTATATACTTGCCTATTAGATTAATTGGCTAATTTTTTGGCATAAGTTGACACGGAGAGGAGAATCTCACCCAAAATTGAATTAGGAAAAAAGGGATTAAAGATGGTCCAAAATGAGGGGGACAAGGGCGCTACGCCCTAGTCCTGCCCTATTTTGGTGCTAAGATCAAGTGCAGAACAAGTGCAAAGTTGAAAAATTTGGCATTTGTGATGTGTATGAGCATAATCATGTCTTCAATTAGGCCAAGGGGCACAAACACTAAGGCAAAGACCCAAATGCAGTCAAAAATTGCAAGGGGTGCAATTTTAGGATGCTATAGGTACAAGGGCCACCTAGCTAATTTCAGTGCCATAATTGACACCATCTGTGATAACAAAACTCTTTGGAGGTTAAAGACTAGGAACATCACAATTCCACTACACAAAGATTCCTTCCATTACCTAAAAACTCAAGAGCTACAAGGCGAGAGTAGTAGCTACTTAATATTTGCAAGTTGATGTTAGACAGTTCAAATAACCGCAAGACAACTAAGAGTGGGGTGGGTGAATCGGTTGTCACAGATTACCAGAACATTTAGCAATTAAAACTTTAATACCAGAACCCAAAACATTAATACCGGAATGCTTAAACCAAATACTGAAATAACAACTAAACCAATTAAGCATAAAAAATAATCAAAGAATAAATACCATCCACATGACACCAAGATTTATATGTGGAAAACTCGGTAAAGGGAAAAACCATGGTGGGAAGCCTACCCACAGTTAGATAATACTTCTGCAGTAAGTACGTAAATTACAATTGAGGAGAATGCACTTGCAGGAAGGCCAACAACCTAGAGCGCACTTCTCATCACAAAAGGAGTCTCACTGACTACATAGAAATCCAAACTACAATCCAGAAGAATGAATGAACTGGAAAGATAACATCTCCTATGCTCGAGTACAGTTTTGGTTAAGCTCAATACCAGAGGACTAAATCCTCTTACATAAACCCAATTCGATCTCTAATGATCGACCAAATCCTTTGCTTGAATGATATTACATTATTCGCACATTACATATCCATTTACCATTCCATGACCATATACCATGATGATCTACAATGAGATGTTACATCATATATATACAAACCCTCGACCATAAACAATTAGGTCGACCGCCAGACAATAAACCAATTACATAATTACAAAACATGTTGGCCTTAGATAAAAAAATAAATATCCAACTCATAAGACATCCCAGAAACACATCGAGAGGTCCAATCCACACGTTACATTAAGCTGGTCCATAAGCTAGATCAACCGGGACCCAATATAGGTGCACACGCTAAAGAAATGATCCCAATCTGCCAAGTCTCGAACATGATCACCATCAGCATCCTGAATCCATTTTAGAAGCTGCACCAACACCACTTATGCATATCATCAAAGATCTTCATCAAAAGCTTTGCCGATGAAACCCTCACCGGAACCACAAACCAAGCTTCCAAGCAAATAGGATAGCATCCGATCAACAGATCAAAACCAACTGACCGAATATGAACATGAGTAAGCCAATTCCATAACCAAATCATACCAGAACATACCAGATCCAAACCAACCAGAAACCACTCAACCTACCGGGACCAGAAGGGTGTCGATAAAGTAGCCAAAACAACTAGTGTTGACATCAATGACAAAACATCAGTGCAACACATAATCAATTGCTCCAAATGGCCAAAAGTTGATGGGCCAACATGGGTCCAAAAGACCCACCACCTTAGGAATAGCCACATGTTTTATTTAATATTTAAAAGTTTATAATGTTTAATTCTATTAAACTTTTAATCATGTTGTTTTAAAGAATAGTTTCAAGAATTTGGTTGTGGTTACATACATTTATGAGTCTCTAAATATGTAATTAAAAGACATTGGAAGGGTCTAAATATTTGATCCCCATCACATTATAGTATGATAAAGAGACATAATCAAAAGAAGGAAGTAATAAAATCTTGCATTGTGAACGAATTGACAAGTCTGCGTGCATTCTAATTTGAATGTGAAGTTTATTGATGTTGATCAACAAGTCCATGCGATTCAATTAACATTTGATTATTACTTTTTTTTGTGAGTATATTATTCATTTACTAAGCATTCATTTCCCTTTCCAGTGTGGTGAGATTTTATATTCAAATGTTATATGTTCATTCAAATTTTAATATTTGTGTTGAAATATTGCATGAAAATCATTTTATTCATCATTATTAATATTTCAATCTGTGTTGGTAGTTTTTCTAGAATTCCATTTTTATTGATTGATGATCCTACATTGCATTTATTTGATGGCTATGAATAAATTGTTAGCCATACTTTTCTACTTTTTGGTTAAAAACATATACCCCAATTTTTAAATTTATAAATCAAAATTTTGATCATAAGAGGAAGTTGTTGTTGGGATAATGTGAAAATATGTGTTTGGATTGGCTGAGTGATGTGTTGTCATTGATGTCAACATATTCCTCTGTGTGTTCTAGTGTTGCAGTCAGATTAAGTGAGTTGTTTTGGCTAGTGTGTTGTAGATGAGTTGTTGCAGATTAAAGGGTTTTGAGATAAGTATATCTAGTTGATTCAACTCAAGTTTTAGTGGTTCGCATGGATATTTGATCGAGTTATGAGATTCGGTATTGCGGTTGGTTTTTCAGTTGTTTGGTGTTGATTAGTGTTCTGGATTTTGCTCCTCATTGCTCAGTTTTACAATATCTTGGTTTATAGATTTGGTAGAGTATTTGGGATGCTCTAGTGTGTCCTCAATTCAGATGGTTCATGATTTGGAGGTCCGCAAGTGAATCTTTTAGTTTGATAGTCATTGCAGTTAGTGTTCTTGAAGTTCGGTATAATGATGATGGAGATTCTAGTAAGTGGTGTTGGTGCGCGGTTGTTTCTGTGGTAATTTATGATGCTTGCTGATGTTTCTAGATCATGTCCTATTTGTGTTGGTGGTCTGCATTGATCGTTGTGCACATTACTGATGATTTTCCTTGATTTGGTGGTGTTCTTCATGTTCTTGATCGACATGATGATTGTAGCATGTTGTAGATGTTCGAGGCATAATTCTTGGAGATGTTTCATGTTCGAGGTGTTGAGTTAGGTCCATACTATATCTTAGCCGACATTGTTTTGGTCTGCATGTAATATTGTTTCGTGTATGGTTATATCTTTGTAATTTGTGATGTGTGTTGAGCCGACCTTGAAAGATAGGTTGATGATATGTATAAATAAATGTAATGCTCATGTAAGAGTGATATCTTTGTGTGCGAATAATGCTTTGATCTTTCTAAAGCAGCGAAGTAGTGCAAAGAAGTGTGAAGAAGTGGAAAGGAGCAGGATATGTGTTGTGTGCCTACCCAGAATTGTAACCAGGCATGAGGAGATGCTATTCTATCAGTTCATTTTGGATGTAATTCGAATGTATTTGTAAGACAATGAGTCTTCCCTGGGTTGTATCCCTTTGTTGTTTTTGAACAGTGAGCTCTAGGTAGTGTGCTTGAATGCATGTGCATTCCCCATTGTAATATTTCATATACTTCTAACAAGGTATCATCATATTGTAGGTAGGTTCCCACCATGGTTTTTCCCTTGATTGGGTTTTCCACGTAAAAACTTGGTGTTATGTGTGTTATTGATGTGGTGTTGATTTATGCTTTTACTGTTAATTATCGGATCTGAAATAGTGTTTAAGAAGAGATTTTGAGGAAATTGATTCATCCCCCCTCTCAGTTTTCTGCCTTGTTGCCAACAATTTGTATAAGAGCTAGTTCCTCCGAAGAAGCTTCATTGCTTGAGGTGATCCAGGATGGCAACTTATAAGAAGGATAGTCCAAGATTTGATGGGACAAACTACACTCTTTGGAAAATCCAGATGGAGTGTCACTTGAGATGCATTGGCGAAGATTACTAGAAAATTACTAAAAATATGTATAACATTCCTCAGAATGGTCCTACAACTCCAGATGAAGTAAAGAAAGCTGAATACAATATTAGAGCTAAGGAAGCTTTATTGAGTGCCTTGATTGATTTTGAAATGAAAATTGTGATGGATTTGTAGACTGCTCATGAGATTTGGAAGAATTTGGAAACTTTGTATGAAGGTGAAAGTCATGTGAAGATTGCAAAGTTGCAGAGCTTGAAGGGAAAGTATGAGTTGTTGAAGATGGGCGAAGATGAGAATATTACTTCTTTTATGCAGAAAGTGAATGAGCTTGTGTGCAATATAAGATGTGCCGATGGAGTATTGGAAGAATACAAAATTGTTGCTAAAGTGTTGAGATCCTTGCCTCCTTACAAGCACAAAGCTGCTACTATTGAGGAGATCCAGACTATGACTAATGTGACTAGACACATGCTGATTTGGAAGCTTGTTGCTTTTTAATTGAGTGATTTTGGTGACTCTCTCCCTAAGACAAAATCTGCATTCAAAGCTACTATTTCCGAAAATATGAGATATGATCCGGGAGAAAGTTGTTCAAGAAGGGCATCTAGATATTAGAAGGAGATAAAGGAGATGGAAGTAGAAGAAAAAGAACTTGAGGATATTGAAGCCCTTATTTCTAGGAGATTGCCTAACGGAGCCTGTAAGTATGAAGGAAAGTTACCTCTTAAATGCTTTTCATATAATAAGATAAGACATTTTGCTTCAAGGTGTCTGGAAAGAGTTCCTAGGAAACAATACAAGCCTAAATATTAGAAAAATGTTATTATGCTTCTGATGAAGGTGTGGCAGATGATGAATCTAAGAAAGGAAATTTAGGTGATGATGAATTGGTATTTATTGCTATCAAGGAAGATGATCCAGTGCCTACTGATTTTGCTAGCTGCATTAATGAGGAAAAAGATTTGGTTGCTAAAGTTGAAGAGAAAAATGAATGGGTTATTGACAATGGCTTCTCTAATCATATTATAGGTGATAAGAGTAAGTTTGTGAGTATGGAAAAGTATGATGGTGGTGTAGTAAGATTTGGTGATGACAAAGCTGTGATAATCTGTGGTAGAGGTTCCATTTCTCTTGATGGTAAGCACAATACTGATGATGTCTTGTATTTAGAAGGTCTAAAACATAATCTTTTTAGTGTTGGACAGATGGTTGACAAGGGATATGATTTACAATTCAAGAATGACAGAAGTAGAATATTAAGTGGTTCCATAATTGACATTGCATCAGGGACAAAGACTAAAGGTAATATCTTTCACTTGAATGATGGTGGTAAAAGCTGTTTGATTGCTCAGATTGATGAAAGTTGTTTATGGCATAGGAGGATGTGTCATGTGAATTTTGATTGCATGGTTAAGATAAGTTCTACTCAAGCAATGAGAGATCTTCCTAATTTGGTAAATCTTACTAATTCGGTATGCAAGGAATGTCAGTTAGGGAAGCATACAAGAGTTACTTTTAAAAGCAAACAATGTTGTTCTAATGGATTATTGGATCTTGTACATACTGATTTGTGTGGTCCTTCTAGAGTGAGAAGCTTGCAGGGAGACATGTATTTCATGTTGCTGATTGATGACTATTCAAGGATGATGTGGGTTACTTTCTTAAGGGAGAAGTTTGAAGCCTTGTAGAAGTTCAAGATTTTCAAAGCCATGGTTGAGATTGAGACAAGATTGAAGCTAAAGTGTTTGAGATCTGACAGAGGTGGTGAATTCACTTCTGGTGAGTTCAATGCATTTTGTGAAAAGCATGGAGTGAAGAGACAATTATCTGTACCTAGAACTCCTCAGTAGAATGGTGTTATGAAAAGAAAGAATAAAACAATTCAGGAAGTTGCTAGAATTGTGATGTTGGAAGGAAACATTCGACATATCTATTGGAGAGAAGCAATGAGTACTGCTGTATACACTCTTAACCGGGTGCATATCAAAGGTGATACCAGTAAGACTCCTTATGAGTTATGGTTTGGTCATTTTCCTATAGTTAGATATTTCAAAATTTTTGGAAGTAAATGCTATATCAAAAGAGATGAAGATCTAGGGAATTTTGATGCTAGATGTGATGAAGGAATTTTTCTTGGTTGTTCTACTAAGAGATTAAGAAAGATAGTTGAAAGTGCTAATGTGAGTTGATGAAGGTAATGAGTATCGGTCTAGATGCTTCGGATATGATTCAGATGATCATAATGATAGCTCTGATAAAGGAAAGAAAGTGCAGACCCGTAATCTAATTCATAGTGTTCCGGAAAAGAGAAAATCAAGGAGAGACTAGTGCTATTGTAGAAGAAAGGACTCAAGAATCTGAAAAATCAAGAAAATCCTAAGACTCCCAGGTATGTGAGGTTGAATCATTCAGAAAATCAGATCATAGGAGATAAGAATAAAGGTGTGATGACTAGAAGAAGAATTACTGAAGAATTTTGCTTGATTTCTAAGATTGAACCTAAAGATGTTAATGAAGCATGCAAAGATGAAAATTGGGTTAAAACAATGTAAGATGAATTGAACCATATTGAAAAGAATAATACATGGATTCTAGTTCCTAGACCTAAGGATAAAAATGTAATTGGAACTAAATGGGTCTTCCGAAACAAATTGGATGAACAAGGTGAAGTTGTTAGGAACAAAGCAAGACTTGTTTGTAAGGGATATTCTCAGATAGAAGGAATTGAATTTGAGGAGACTTTTGCTCCGGTGGCAAGAATTGAAGCTATTAGATTATTTCTTGCTTATGCTGCTTACAAAGATTTCAAAGTTTATCAGATAGATGTCAAGTCAACCTTTCTTAATGGTGAGTTGGAAGAGAAAGTTTATATTGAGCAACCAGATGGATTTCAGTTGATATATCAAGAAGATATGGTTTGCAAATTGAAGAAAGCACTGTATGGATTGAAGCAAGCCCCAAGAGCATGGTATGCTAGATTGGATAAGTATATGCTGAAGCTTGGATTCAATAAAGGTACAACTAATAGTAATATGTATTTCAAGATTGATCATGATAACATTTTTATTGTTGAAGTTTTTGTTGATGATATTATTTTTGGAGGGAATGATAGTTTGTGTGAAAAGTTTGCTGATGAAATGCAGAATGAGTTTGAGATGTCTATGATTGGTGAGATGAAATTATTTTTGGGATTACAAATTACTTAGTTGGATAAAGGTATTTTTATATCTCAATCCAAGTATGTGAAGGAATTGCTGAGGAAGTTTGGTTTAGACAATTCAAAGCCAGTTGGTACCCCTATGGTGACCAGATGTAAGTTGACAAAGGATGATGATTCTCCAAAAGTAAATCAGACTAGATACAAATCTATGATTGGTGGATTGCTATATTTAACTCAGACTAGATCATAAATTATGAATGTTGTTTGTCTTGTTGATTGATTTCAAGTTGACCCTAAGGAATCTCATGTTGTTGTTGTTAAAACAATCTTTAGAAATCTGAAAGGGACAATCAATTTTGGTTTGTGGTATCCTAAAGATGATGATTTTACTTTGAGTGATTTTACTAATGTTGATTGGGCCAGAGATGCGGATGATAGAAAAAGTAGTAGTGGTGGTGCATTTTTCTTGGGAAAGAGATTAGTTTCTTGGATGAGTAAGAAGCAGAATGCTATTTCTTTATCTACTGTAGAGGCCGAGTATATTGCTGCTGCTAGAAATTGTACTTAGGTGGTATGGATGAAGCATATGTTAAAGGATATCATAGTTGTTTATGATGATTCTATTGCTATATACTGTGATAATTCAAGTGCTATCAACATTTCTAAGAATCCAGTGTTGCATCCAAAGACTAAGAATATAACAATTAAGTTTCATTTTTTGAGAGAAAAGGTGAATGAGAAGGAATTCATATTGGAGTATTTATCTACAAAGGAAAAAATTACAAATATCTTCACGAAGCCTTTGCCTAAGGAAAATTTTGAGTATCTCAAGGAGAAGCTAGGGGTGATTGCCCCTCTTGATAAGAACTAAGATGCATGAATTTGCATCAGTATGGTGGATTTCACAGTTATATATTGTGATCTCTAGATTGATGAGTGGTGGCTACTACTCAAGGGGAGTAGTCAATGTTGTGGTTCATATGTTCAGATTTAGGGGAGAGATGTTCAGTTTTGTTAGCTTTGTGGTGAAAATATGTGCCTTTAGCATTGATGTCAAAGGGGGAGAGAATCATGTGAAAAACTGTCATATCATATGCTAGATCTCAGGGGGAGATTGTTGAGAGTTGTTCTTTCTTTGTCATTGATTGTTTTTCACATCATGTGTTGCCATCAATGCCAAAGGGGGAGTTTGTTGGAATAATATGCAAATATGTGTTTGGATTGACCGAGTGATCTGTTATCATTGATGTCAACGTATTCCTCTATGTGTTCCAATGTTGTAGTCAGATTAAGTGAGTTGGTTTGGCCAGTGTGTTGTAGATGAGCTATTGCGAATTAAAGGGTTTTGAGATAATTATCTCTAGTTGATTCATCTCAAGTTTCAGTTGTTCGCATGGAGATTTGATTGAGTTATGAGATCTAGTATTGCGGTTGTTTTTTCAGTTGTTCGATGTTGATCAATGTTCTAGATTTTGCTCCACATTGCTCCACGTTGCAATATCTTGGTTTACAAATTGGGTAGAGTGTTTGGGATGCTCTAGTGTATCCTCAATTCAGATGGTTTGTGATTTGGAGGTCCGCAAGTGAATCTTTAAGTTTGACAGTCATTGCAGTTGGTGTTCTTGAAGTTCGGTATAATGATGATGGAGATTCTAGTAAGTAGTGTTGGTGCGGTTGTTTCTATGGTAATTCATGATGCTTGTAGATGTTTCTAGATCATGTCCTATTTGTGTTGGTGGTCCACATTGATCGTTGTGCACATTATTGATAATTTTCCTTGATCCGATGGTGTTTTTCATGTTCTTGGCCGACATGATGATTGTAGTGTGTTGCAAATGCTTGAGGCATAATTCTTGGAGGTGTTTCATGTTCAAGGTGTTGATTTAGGTCCATACTATGTCTTAGATGACATTGTTTTGGTCTGCATGTAATATTGTAGCGTGTATAGTTATATCTTTGTAATTTGTGATGTGTGTTGAGTGGACCTTGAAAGATAGGTTGATGATATGTATAAATAAATGTAATACTCATGTAAGGGTGGTATCTGTGTGTGCAAATAATGATTTGATCTTTTTGAAGCAGTGAAGTAGTGTGAAGAAGTGTGAAGACATGGAAAGGAGTAGAATATGTGTTGTGTGCCTAACCAAAACTGTAACTAGGCATGGGGAGATGCTATTCTATCAGTTCATAATCTTTCAGATGTAATCTGAATGTGTTTGTAAGACAGTGAGTCTTCCCTGGGTTGTAGCCCTTTGTTGTTTTTGAGCAGTGATCTCTAGGCAGTGTGTTTGGATGCATATGCATTCCCCATTATAATATTTCATATACTTCTAACAAGTTATCATCATATTGTGGGCAGGTTCCCACCGTGGTTTTTACCTTGACCAGGTTTTCCATGTCAAAAATATTGGTGTTATGTGTGTTATCCGTGTGGTGTTGATTTATGCTTTTATTGTTAATTATCAAATCTGAAATTGTGTCTGGGTTAAGTAGAGATTTTGAGAGAACTGATTCACCCCCCTCTCAATTTTTTGCCTTGTTGCCAACAATTGTACCTTGTAAAATTCAAAGAGAAGTTATTAATAACTTACCCAACTATTTGTTAATAGTTTCTCTTTGCATTTGGATAAAATAGTCATTGAAACCATTCATTTACGATGATAGATCTATTAACCAACAATAGCCTTAAATGTTCGTTAATATGATACACTTATTGCTTCTGGATTCGATTGTGTATGCAATTTTTATCTTCAACGTTTTGAATCACACTCCATGATTCATCATTAGGATGAACAATAATTCAAAGGGGATGAAAGATGGTGAATCATAGATCTGATGAGAAATAAAAGGAGGAGGGTAGGAAAGGGCACAAAGAGCAAGGAAGAAGAATTAATAACAACAAAGAAAATAAATCATTAACAACCTACAAGAAGAAAGACAACAAGACAAATGAAGAAGAAAAGACAAAGGGGGAGAAAATAATAAACTAAAGAGAAATTACAAAACAAACAAAAAGCAACCAAAGAAATAAAAAAGATCCAAAAATAAATAATACTAAAAAATCAAAGAGATAAAAGAATACAAAAGAATAAATAAAACCCCAAGAAAAATAAGTGTCTGTGTGTACACAAAGTTATAAATTTCTTGGGGTTTTATTTATTCTTTTGTATTCATTTATCTCTCTGATTTTTTAGTATTTATTTATTTCATTATTTATTTTTGGATATTTTTATTTCTATCTTTGGTTACCTTGTTCTTTTTTTTTTGTAATTTCTCTTTAGTTTATTATTTTCTCACCCTTTGTCTTTTCTTCTTCATTTACCTTGTTGTCTTTCTTCTTGTAGGTTGTTAGTGGTTTTATAATTTATTTTTTATTAATTCTTCTTCCTTGCTCTCGGTGCTCTTTCCTACCCTCCTCCTTTTATTCCTCCTTAGACCTGCAACTCACTATCTTTCATCCCCTCTGAATTCTTGTTCATCTTGACGATGAATCACAGAGTGCGATTCAAAATGTTGATGATAAAAATTGCACACACAATTGAATCCAGAAGCAATAAGTGTATCATATAATGGATTGTGGAAATCTATAGCTCTAATGCTCATTAATAGCTGGCAGGTGCTCCACCACAAGTTGTTATTCGGCAATGTGTTGTTCTCTGTGATTGCCACCAATATATTCAGGTAATGCTTAATAGTTACATCTCTCATCTGCTCAACTATAGTTCCCTCCTCTAGCTTCCATCTATAGCCTCCCTTTATAGATTAGAATCCAGTTCACCTTTGCTCCTCGAATCAACTTGTAGACGTATAAATCTGACCACTTTATTATATAAATATTTAATATTTATTTTAACCCCATTCCTCCTATTAATTAAATCTTATTTAATTAATTTATTCGTTTTCATTTATTTGATTAAATGAATTCCTTAATTTATCTAATTAAACTCACCTAAACCTTTTCTAGCCTTTAATTAAATAAATCACTTTATTTAATTAATTCCCCTTTCTTCCTTTTAATTAAATCCCCCACTTGTATTTATGCAAGTTGCATCTATTTTGGTTGAAATAAAACATTTTATTTTAACTAAAATTCTTTTCCCTCATCCACTTGCAGTTTCCTACATCTCCCACTTGCCTCCTAAACCTCTTCTAGATTCTTCTAATCACTTCCAATTTAGCCTTATTCATCTCCTAATCATTGTCACATTCCTAAGTAAAAGGAAGTCACTTCTCAAAAACCTCCAAAGTCTTCAACAACCACTAAAGGCTTTATGTCTTCAAATGGTTAACCTCTAAAGTCTTCCAAGCCATTAAAGGCTCTTATATAACCATTTATGGTTAACTCACCTTTGACCTTTGGTTAGAGACTTTCCTCTAACTTAACCATCCTTTTGATTCAAGGGTCTCATCAAGCACTTATGGATTTGACCATAGTTATCTATTTAACCCTTGCACAAGAGTTTACCCCTCGGATAAAAGCTTTATCCAATGGATAACCCTAACCTAACCTTAACCCTTACCTCCTAAGGTAACCTTCATGTCTTCTCAAGCATTTAATGCCTCTTGCATCTCCTCTCAAGCAACCTCTTGTTGACAATTGTCACCATTTCATTGGTGAAAATTGTAAACATGGATTGATTAACTTTCAATCCTAGCCCTTGTTAAGATTATTCAATCTTAACCATCCATTGCCCTATTTCCCCTATAAATAGAGCTCTCATTCTTCATTTTTCATATATCCAAGTTTCATGCATCTACATTATAGCCTAATTTACTAAGCATTTTAGCCTCTCTTTGTTAAAATATCATTATAAAAATTTAAAAGCATTTCATTTTCATACCAATAGTATATCCATTCCAGTATATCATGATTAGGATAATTTAGCAATATCTTTATCATATCACTATCCTCATACTAGCTTAATCATCATAAGTTTTAACACATCATATAGACCTTAGAATGCATTCATGCATATAGATCAAAATATCACTTGTTATTGGAGTTGTCATTCCTAAGTCATTTTCTCAATGATCTGAGAGCAAAACATTGGCTTTAAGGATCATGTGAGATAGAGAACAATGGGACACACCTATGGAAGTTAAACTAGTTCAAATTAGTTTATATACTTGCACTGAGAGTCTCATTGGTATGTAGGTCATTTGATCTCAATTTATTTGTTTTGATCACCATGTTTTCTTGCGTACATTTTTGGTGCCCACTGTGGGGCACATCCCCCCAAAAAACATCATTTTGTGTGCAGGTAGAAGACAACAATCACATTAGAATTGCAAACTAGCGGGTCTGGGACTTTCTTTAGCGCATATGTGGTGAACTTTAGCCCATACATGACACTGTTTAGCATGTAGAGACCATAACTTAGCGCATCCTGCTATCTTTCTAGCACATACCCCTTTCTGCTTGTTCAAATGCATGGGAACACTATTTTAGTGCATTCAGGCATCAAAATAGCATGTAGGTTCTTTCTTTTAGCGCTTCTACACCATAATTTAGCGCATCTGTGTGAAAGTTTAGCACATAGCTCTGGCAGAGAGAAAATTTGTAATAGTTAGAAAAATTAGGCTTGTGAAGCCCACCATTAGGATTTAATTTTGACTAACTGTGTGCAGGTTCTAACAATTTTCAGTGCTGGAAAAGGATGAGTTAATTAGTGTTATTTACTTTCTTTTATAAGTTGTTAAAAAGAACTCACTTTTCTTATTGCAAAGGCTCAAAATGAATTTCACCTTTCTTTTGGATGCTTAAAAAGAACTTCATTATTCACTTTTTTGTGCCTAAAATAAACTTCATCTTTCTTTCTTGCATAATTAAAAATAACAACAAAATCAAATCTTTCCTTTTATCCAAGATAGGATCATCTTTCTTTGGGCTCTAAAAGGAACAAAACAAAATTTCCCATTTCTGCAAATGTTTAAAATTGAACATCATTTTCTTTTGGTGTTGATTAAAATGGACCTCATTTTTTATTTGGGAATTTAAAAAGAAACTATTGGTATTTTGGTATGGTTTTGTCATTGATGTCAATACCTACTATCACTTATCAACTCTGGCACTTTGAAGAATTGGCAATGTTCACCGACAAGCAAGTGACTTATGCACAGTCATCGGTATCTGGTACATCGACAGGATATAATGTTCACCGACACTTGGAATGGCATGAAAAACACCTAGTTATGTCAAAGACATCGTTTGGACACTTTGTCTTGGAGATTTGTTCATTGGCATATTTATATTTGCATATTTGCTGTTACCGACAAATAGGTCCAGGACATTCATTGGCAGGCTTATCTATTCCAGATCAACACAACACGCTATGGAGATGTTTTATTATTGTTAAAAATGCATCAAGCCGACATGTTGAATCGGTTATTGCATTAGCTATTGTTTTATTTGTAAATTGATTTTATTGTAATATCCTTTAGAGCCGACCTACTAAAATTGGTCTTAGGTTATGATATAAATGTAAGATCTTATTTGTAAGATCAAGTGTGGAATGCGAAGGAAGATATAATTTGGTATATGCAAGAATAAGCAAAGCTTTACATGCAAACATCATTTGAAGGTGAAGCAAGGTTTTTGTGAAGACAATTAGAACTACACCGATACTGAATCCAACATAGTAAGATGCTATTTTGAACAGTACATCCTTATTGGATTTAACCATCCAATTGTAGTCAGTGTGCCTCCTATTTGTGTTTGAGCAGTGAGCTCTAGGCGCTTGACCTTTTTGCATGTGCAGACCCCATTTGTATACACAAACTATCTGCAGTAGTATCATTTGATTGTGGGTAAGGTTTCCCACCGTGGTTTTTCCCCTTATAGGGTTTCCACATACAAATATTGGTGTTATGTGTTGTGGATGTTATTATCTTTCTGTTTCATGTATTAATCTTTACCGGTACTATAATTAACTGATAAAATTGTCTATCGGCATAAAAGTTTGGTTTACCGGTATTAAGCATTAAAGTTGGTTAAATTATTTTGGCTTGAATTTATTTGACAATTGATTCACCCCCCCCCTCTTAGTTGTCCTCGGGACCTAACAATTGGTATCAGAGCCTAGTCCTCTTTTTGCAGAAGTTTAACAGCTTGAGGAGATCCAATGTCTACTAACTATTTCAGGAAGGACAATCCTAAACTTGATGGAACCAACTATGACATATGGAAGATCAGGATGGAGACACATTTTAATTGCATTGGAAAGGACATCTGGGAAGTTACAAAGAATGAATATACTGCTCCTACTCCCGGTCAGCCTAATCCACCTACCTTAGGAAAAGATGAGGAAAATGATTACAAAGCTAGAGAAGCACTTTTGAGCGCATTATCAGATCAGCAAATCATGGGATTATCAGATAGATCAACTGCTAAAGCTATTTGGGATCACTTGGAAACATTGAATGAAGGAGATTACATAGTCAAAATTACAAAACTTGAAAGCTTCCGGGTCAGGTATGAAAATCTGAAAATGGAAGAAGATGAAAGGATTTCTGCTTTTATGGAAAGAGTAAATGAAATTGTTTTGGGTATTAAATGTTGTGGAGGAACCTTAAGTGAAGATGAAATTGTGTCAAAAGTTTTAAGAGGATTGCCACCGACATATACAATGAAGGTTGCTGCTATAAATGAGTTAAGAACAATGCCTAATACATCAGTAACTAGGGATACATTGATTGGAAAACTTTCAGCTTTTGAAATTGAGGAATTTGGTCTTGTTGCTACTATAAAGACAAATTTAGCTTTTAAGGCATTAACATCATCTACACCATCTTTTGACAAGTTTGTTTGGAAAGCCTTTTATGCAAGAGAACTTGAGGAAAACAAGAGAGAAAATGAAGAACTTGAAGCACTATTTGCAAGGAAAATGCCTAAAGGTCCAGTTGGAAGTAAGTATGAAGGTAAAGCACCCTTTAAATGCTTTAACTATAATAAGATTGGTCATATGGCTTCTAGATGCCCTGATAGACATGCTAGACTAAGAGAAGAAGCTAGGAGAACATACAAGCCTAACTCTGAATATCAGAGATACATATTTAAGAAGAATAAAGATAAATCTTGTTATCTTGCTAATGAAGGAGTCACTGATGATTCTGATGAAGATCCGATAGACAATGGATGGGTTTTTGTTTCTATAACAGAAGATCAACTGGCACCTACTGTTCAACTAGTAGAGCAGGCCCTGACAACTAAAGTTGAAGTTAAGGATGAATGGATTATTGATTCAGGATGCTCACATCATATGACTGGTGATAAAGGTAAATTTTTGAACTTTCAGGAATATAATGGAGGTCTAGTAAGATTTGGAGATGACAAAGCTTGCTTGATCAAAGGTAAAGGTACAATATCTCTTGATGGTAAGCATAATACTGACAACATTTACTATGTGGAAGGTTTAAAGCATAATATTTTAAGTGTTGGTCAATTAGTTGAGAAATGATTTTAGTTACAATTCAAAAATGGTAAATGCAAAATTATGAATATAAATGGTTTGGAAATTGCAACCGATAATCAAACTAGAGGTAATATCTTTCATTTGAATAACAGTGAAAAGACATGCTTGATTGCACATATTGATGAAAGTTGGCTATGGCATAAAAGACTTTGTCATGTAAATTTTGATTGCATGGTAAAAATCAGTACTACTAAAGCAGTTAGAGATTTACCTAAGATTGTCAAACCTCACAATCCGGTATGTAAGGAATGTCAATTTGGAAAACAAGTTAGAGCAACTTTTAAAAGTATTCCAGAAAAATCCAATAATGCTCTTGACTTAATTCATACTGATTTATATGGTCCAGCTAGAACTAAAAGCTTGCAAGGTGATGGATATTTCATGCTAATCATTGATGACTATTCTAGAATGTGTTGGGTTACTTTTCTCAGAGAAAAATCATAAGCACTTGGGAAGTTCAAACTATTCAAAGCAATGGTAGAGAATGAAACCGGTAAGAAAATCAAATGTCTAAGATTAGATCAAGGAGGATAATTTACATCTAAAGAATTCAATGCATTCTGTGAAGTGAATGGAATCAGAAGACAATTATCAGCACCCCAGACACCACAACAAAATGAAGTTGTTGAAAGGAAAAACAAAACTATCTTGGATGCAGCTAGAAGTATGTTATCTGAAGCATATCTACCACATGTATATTGAAGAGAGGCACTAAGCACAACGATCTATACATTCAATAAAGTTCACATCAAAGGAGAAACCGATAAGACCCCTCATGAACTATGGTTTGGTATTACTCCTACTCTTAAATATTTT